>NW_028261389.1:13405439-13562939 GCF_051295495.1 Thamnophis sirtalis
AAGCGCACCAGCCTACCATCCCTGTCCTACTGTCCCCATTTATTCGTAACCATTTACTGTGTTCATATTTATGTTTATACTTAAGTCTGTTATTTTTTACATGTTTGACAAACTAAATAAACTAACTAAATAAATAAAATTTAGAGGAAATCATCTGAATTAGCTAGGGTTTGAAATCTTTCTTATTTCAAGGGTTCCATCCTAGGTGCAAATTTCTTAGGTGCTTCTGGCTCTCCATTGTGGATAATAAGATATTAATGGGCTTTGATTCCAATTAAACATAGATATATATTTTTTACATCTACAAGCTGGAGATTTAGTTTGACATTAATTAAAAACTCGGAAATAGAATAGACGGTCAATGGGGGGGGGAAAAAACCCTAAATACAACTTCAGGAAAACGTAAGTAATTTTGTTCTCCTCAGAGCAGAAGAGTGTTTGCATGTGAAGAATGTTGCAAGAAGTACCAAGGTATTGAAAATGTTAACCACAAAGATACTAACAAGGGTGATTGTGAAACAACAAATAGAACTGGGGAACTTAAAGCATTTTAAGAGAACAGCTAAAGGAAGACAACAGCTTCAAATAGGGTTCCTCTAATCCTTCTGAGGTCTTGAAATTCAACATTTGTGACGATTTTGTATCCTGCAATGGGGAAGATATGGATAATTTACTCTTAGTACACCTCTTCCACATGTTGAAGAGAATCAAGATGTATTCAACAGTCATGACTCTTGTTAAGGTTCTGACACTCAGCCAAATGCTCTCCAGGATCCAACTGAATGTAGGAAAGGAGCCCACTTGAATCTAGCTGACTAATTCTGGGTAGAATGGAAACCTCAATGTTTTGAAGACTGGGATGGTGGTTAGCTGGCATAGCTCCATTTCTATCTTATATATGGTGGTATCCAGATGTGGTGGCTCGGTGGCTAAGACACTGAGCTTGTCGATCAGAAAGGTTGACGGTTCGAATCCCTAGTGCTGCATAACTGAGTGAGTTACTTGTCCCAGCAGTTCGAAAGCATGTAAAAATGCAAACAGAAAAATAGGGACCACCTTTGGTGTGAAGGTAACAATGTTCCATGCACTTTCAGCATTTAATCATGCTGGCCACATGACCAAGGAGACGTCTTCGGACAGAGCTGGCTCTTCGGCTTTGGAACGGAGATGAGCACCGCCCCTTAGAGTCAGGAATGACTAGCACATCTGTGCAAGGGGAAACTTTACCTTATCTGGCAGTTCCATTCCTTTACAGCATTTATATTACATGACACATGTAGGAAAGAACAGGGCTTGTATCATTATGCCAGTTTCTGTCTCCGTATATTGCTAAGTAACAATTAGAAGTGGTAACTGGCAACATGAGTGGTTAAGTGTCTTTTGAATTAAATCAGTGCATCTACACAATGAGTAGCACCACTGGGTCAAGCTGTGTCTTTTCACTTAAAAGTTTATATTGCAATGATTCATGCAAAAAGAGGCTGGATTTCAAAGCAGAGCCACCCAGGTTAAGTATCTCAGGAGCGATCCGAAATTGATAAAGGATAAAAAAAACACATACCTGGATCTTTGTCTCGTGGTCTGAACCAACCTGCTGGCAAAAAACCTCGAAGAAATCTGCCACTCCTTCTTCTACCCACAAGAGAGTCACGGAGGTCTGTGTTTTATTCACCGCAAAGAGTGATCTTGGAGGAACTGGATCTAGAAACAAGACGAAAGTCTCTTTGACTGCGCCTTGTAGGCCATTGGGAGCCCACATAAAGTAAAAGATTGCAAGGTGATCCAAAATCCTGAACTCTGCAGACCTACGGGGGATAGGTTTTCAGTCTTCCCTAAGTATTCTTGGCAATAACAGGCAACTATAAAACAGGAAGGCAGTCTGAAGCAGCATGCTTTTGCTTCTCTTTTCAACACTTACTTCATTTCCTTTTTCAATTAACTCTTAGCTGCAGGATGAGTATATTTGTGTTGGCACAAGTTTGCTGCTGAAAATGTTTTTGTCCCATAAAGAACAAGGATGAATCCCAGAGTGTTGAATAATCTCACAATTGAAAACTCAACTGGTTTTCTATTCTCAAATGATTATAAAATCTTGGATGTTAAAAATGTTAATCTATATCACAATTGCGAAAGTTCATTTAAAATAATAATAATAATAATGAAGCAATCCCAAATCCAAAGAAAGCAAATTCAAACATGAAAGCTCATTTCCCTCCTGGCTAACTGACGATCACCTGTTTTTTCATCTTTGATCTGTCTTTGCATTTTATGGGGATTCTGACAATTCATCGAAGTCAATGGTGAAATTCAAAAAATTTGACGACTGGTTCTGTGGGCATGGCTTAGTGGCCATGGCAGGGGAAGGACACTGCAAAATCTTCATTCCTACCCCACTCCGGGGCCAACAGAGGTGATATTTGTCGGTTCTCTGAACTACTCAAAATTTCCGATATTGGTTCTCCAGAGCTTGTCAGAACCTGCTGAATTTCACCCCTGATCAAAGTGAAAATGTTATGTGCCAATAACTTGTAACTACTTTGTCTTATACCAAGGTGTGATAGATAGATAGATAGATAGATAGATAGATAGATAGATGATAGATAGATGATAGATAGATAGATATAGATAAATAGGATGATAGGGAGATAAGATATGATAGATATGATAGAAAGATATGATAGATAGATACAGTAGATATGATAAATAAGATATATATATATATATATATATATATATATATATAGATAGATAGATAGATAGATAGATAGATAGATAGATAGATATAGATAAATAGGATGATAGAGAGATAAGATATGATAGATAGATATGATAGATAGATATGATAGATAGATATGAGATACAGTAGATATGATACAGTCGATATGATATATAGATACAGTAGATATGATAGATAATAGATAGATTCATAGATGATAGATATAGATAGATAGATAGATACAGTAGATATAGACAAGATATAGATAGATAGATAGATAGATAGATAGATAGATAGATAGATAGATAGATAGATACAGTAGATATAGACAAGATATAAATAGATAGATAGATAGATAGATAGATAGATATAAATAGGATGATAGAGAGAGACAAGATATGATAGATAGATATGATAGATAGATATGATAGATAGATACAGTAGATATGATAGATAAGATATAGATAGATAGATAGATAGATAGACAGACAGTCAGACAGACAGTCAGACAGACAGTCAGACAGACAGACAATTTGCAACCATATGATTGGATCTAAAATTTGGTGGCAAACTCCTGGGGTTCTGAGAGTTACATGCAGACTATGTGATAGGTTGCTCATTCAGATCTTCCTATAGGTAGTGCTTGACTTACAACAGTCCATTTAGTGACTGTTTGAAGTAACAAGGGCATTGACAAAGGCGACTTAGGACTATTTTTCACATTCATGACTGCTGCAGCATCTCCGTGGTCATGTGATCAAAATTCAGACACTTAGCAACTGAATCACGCTTAGGATGGTTGCAGTGCCCCAAGGTCATGGGATCACCTTTTGCAACCTTCTGACAAGCAAAGTCAATGGGGAAGCCAGGTTCACTTCACAACCATGTTACTAACTTAGCAACTGCAGTGATTCACTTAACAACTGTGGCAAGAAGGGTTGTAAAGTGGGGCAAAGTTCACTTAACAGCTGTCTCACTTAGCAACATAAATTTTGGGCTCAACTGTGGTCATACGTCAAGGACAACCTGTATATGCCAGTCTCCAATGACTGTATGATTTCTCTACTCTTCCCAGTTTTCCAAAGGTAAATTTATGCCTTTAGTTTAGTTAGCACAAGATGCTTTCTTGTACCATCTTTAATACACACACACACATACACACACACATACACACACACACACAATACACACAAACACACAGTGTGTGTTTCTTTGGCTATGAAATTTCTGCTCTGCAGCTTTCAATCTGGTTCTTCTGCTCTCTCAAATGTTTACTATTTACTTCTGATTTACACATGTGTTGTCCTTACAACATGAGGATTCTTGCTTGTGAGTTATGTTTATTCCCATTGTGAATTTGCTGTTTTAATAGATTTGTAACGCCTGCCATTTTTGTCATCGGTGCCGCATCAGCAAAACACAGCTGTTTTCTTCTCATTTATACTGTCTGTCTCTGCTACTTAGTTCATGTTATTAATTATATTCTTATAAAAATACTGATAGATCTCGTCATTTTCGGCATTCAGTATGTTTCACTGTTCAACAGTGAGTAATGAAACTTAAGAGAGCAAGATCCTGAGCTTGTGGGAATGAAAGGTTAGGATTTACACCATTGAAAATGACCGTGGCACGACAAAACCGCGCTCATCAAAATAGCGGTGATTAAACCGCGTCGCTAAAGCCGCAACGTCATCACCGCGCGTCATCACCACCGCGACAACAGCGCGGTGACAGAAGGGCGCTTTAAAACAGCGCGGCGGCAGAAAGCCAATTTAAATTAAGGTAAGGGTTAGGATTAGGTTTAGGGGTTTGCTTTAGGGTTAGGGTTAGGGTGCTTCGGTAGGCACGGATTTGCCCTCCGCGGTTATGTTATCGCGGTAGAGTCGTGTTTTTCTTAGCGCTTCGGATTTGCCTCCGCACTTATGTCGGCGCGGATAAGGGCTTCGCGGTTTTGTGGTGGAACCGAAAATGACAGAGAAATGCCCCCTCCCAGAGGTTTGAGGAAAGCCTCCGGAGCCTGGGGAAGGCGAAAATGCCTGCCCCCTTGCCATGGTGCAGGAGGCCAAGTAGGTCACGCTCACTATGGCCAAGCCCACCCAGCAACTGAGCGGAGAACCCGTTGCTGAAATTTTTGAAGCCCATCCCGGTATAGACCAAATTCAATAATTCACATACATTTAAATTTGCAGATAAGACTTATGGTTAAAGGGAAGCACACAATCTGTTATGCATTCAGTTGTATCATCTCATCTGTCAACGTCAATTTTTCCTCCAACCAAAATGCATCCCTGTAGTTCTGAGAACCATTTTCATTTTGTAGCATCATTGCCTTAAACCCAACTACTGCAATGCGCTCTACATGGGGCAGCCTTTGAAGAGTATTCGGAGACTACAACTCGTCCAGAATGCAGCCGCGCGAGCGATTGTGGGTGCACCTCGGTACACCCACGTTACACCTATCCTCGGTACACCCACGTTACACCTATCCTCCACGAGCTGCACTGGCTACCAATCGGTCTCCGGATACGCTTCAAAGTGCTAGTCGTAACTTATAAAGCCCTTCATGGTATTGGACCTGGGTACTTGAGAGACCGCCTGCTGCCAATTACCTCCCATAGACCCGTTAGATCGCATAGGGTCGGCCTCCTCCGGGTTCCGTCCACCAGCCAATGCCATCTGGCTACTACCCGGGGGAGGGCCTTCTCTGTAGCAGCTCCGGCCCTTTGGAATGAACTCCCCGCGGAGATTCGGACCCTCACCTCTCTCCAGGCCTTCCGGAAAGTCATCAAAACCTGGCTGTGCCGGCAGGCCTGGGGTTGATGAGTTCCCCTCCCCTCTCGACTTGTATGGCTGTATGACTCTTGTGTATTTTAATTACGTGTATTGTGTTTGTATCCCCTTTCCCTTTTTGAGTTGTTCGCCGCCCTGAGTCCCTCCCGGAGAAGGGCGGCATACAAATAAACTAAATCTTAAATCTTAACCCAACCCAACCCACAGTGTAGCCTCAGACCGAAGGATGGCTCAACTAAGGCCTTACCAACTTTCACCAGCTGAACCGCGGATCTGTTGCTACCCCGCTCAGTGCAAGCCGTGACCGAGAGGTTATAGATGTCCCCGGCAGGAAGGCTGAGCATGGTGGTCATGACATTCCGGCTCACCTGAAACAGACAGAGAGTGTTAAAAACTCCTTGCAGGGAAGATCAGCTTTGAACAGTGACCAGGGATTAGTGGGCTAATTGGACTTTTGTCTCAGCCTCTTTAGAGGATTTGGAATCAGTCTTCAGAGAAGGACAACTGGGCAGCTCTCAAGAAGGCTGGTCTTGTAAGTGAAGCCCAACCAACTGGGAATGACTGAGGGGAGAGATAAATACGCAGAATGCAGCCATAAAGAGCTTTGGACATAGTCTCCATCCTTTCAGAAGCTGCTACTTTAATGTGACGGAAGAGGAATGTTATTTAAATACTTAGGGAGTAATTTTATTAATTGCACTAAATTAATTTCAGTCTGAGAGGTCTTCACCAAGGGTGGGCTGCTGGGGGTTTGCACGGGTTTGGGCAATCCTCTAGCTAAGATTCTGCCCGGTTCAGTGACATCCCCAAATGCCACCCTGGCTGGCCACGCCCACCACTCCCAGGAGTCTCCACGCGGCCCATTCACCATGCCAGGTAAGTGCAGGGCCTGCGTGGAGGCTCAGGGAGGGAGGAAAACGAGCCTACCAGAGGTTCCGGAAGTCCAGAAATGGGCCTGTTTCCGGCCTCCAGAGGGCCTCCAGAGCATGGGAGAAGCAGTTTTCACCTTCCCGGAGGTTCGAGGAAAGCTTCCGGAGTCTAGGGAGGATGAAAAACACCCTACACCATGGTGCAGGAGGCCAACTAAGCCACATCCCCCATGGCCACCCAGTAATGGGGCAGTGAACCCATTGCTGCAATTTCTGAAGCCCACCCCTGGTCCTCTCTGAGTACTAGCATTGATGGTGTTACATAGTTAGGGTAGTGAAATGTCTGAAAGAAAACAAGCAAGCTTAGAGAGCACCAAGGACCCCTCATTTCAACCCTGTGCTACAATTATTCTCCCTTATTGGTAATTTCAAACTTATTTGAATTGTGCTTAATCATGGATGCCACACAATGAGGGAGTGGCCATATAAATTGATTAAGTAGATACATTTTAAGATTTATCATGATTTATCTATCATGGACTATAGCTAGCGCTCAGGATTGGGGAATTAATCCATCCTGAAAGAGAAGATTAGATTAGGAACCTATCAGGCCATGTCCATCTCTATGAACTTGGAAGAATTAAGAAAATCTATGCTGGATCAGCAGACCTCAAAGCCAACTAGTCCACACAGGTAGTCCTCAATATATGACCACAATTCCTTCCAAAATTTCTGTTGTTAAGTGAGATGGCTGCTAAGTGAATTATGCCCATTTTGCAACCCTTCTTGCCATTGTGGTTAAGTGAATCATTGCAGTTGCTAAGTTAGTAACATGGTTGTTACGTCAATCTGACTTCCCCGTTGACTTTGCTTGTCAGAAGGCCACAAAAGGGGATCAAATGATCTCGGTATAGTGGAACCGTCATAAATGGTCTATGAGTCAGTGGTCGAAACATCTGGATTTTGATCATGTGACCATGGAGATGCTGCAGTGGCCATGTTGAAAAAAGTCATTTTTTTCCCAGTTGTAACTTTGAATAGTGACTAAATGAACTGTTGTAAGCCATAGACTACTTACAATATACAATAGCAGAATTGGAAGGGACCTTGGAGGTCTTCTAGTCCAACCTCCTGCCTAGGCAGGAAACCCTATACCAGCGATGGTGAACCTTTTTGGGCTCACGTGCCATAAGTGGGGGGAGCGCAGGGGGGTCGTGTGCGGGCGTGCTGCACTCATAATGCAATGCGCGACCCGCCCAATGCGCATGCGCGCACTACAGGCGCTCTCCCCCATTTCTTTCATGCTTTTTTCGCCCTCCCCAGGCTCCAGAGGCTTTATAGGAGCCTGGGGAGAATGTAAACAGCTTCCCCCCCACCTGGACACCCTCCGGAGGCTTCAGGGACCTTCAGGAGGCTTCCCTGAAGCTTTCGGAACAGTCAAAACGACCCTCTGAGCAAATCAGAAGTCTGTTCCCAAACTTCTGGTTTGCCCATAGGGGTTTTTTTTGCACTCCGAAGGCTTCACAGAAATCATGAAACCTCCAGAGGGGGCGGGGGAGGCTCTTTTCGTCCTCCCTAGGCTCCTATAAAGCCTCTGGAGCCTGGGGAGGGCAAAAAATGGCTTTAAAAAAGGATGAACTTAGCTGGCCAGCGCGCCTCGCGTGACCTGACAAATGGCTCCACATGCCACCTGTGGCACGCGTGCCATAGATTCTCCATCACTGCCCTATACCGTTTCAGACAAATGGCTATCCAACATCTTCTTAAAGACTTCCAATGTTGGGGCATTCACAACTTCTGGAGGCAATTTCTGTTCCACTGGTTAATTGTTCTCACTGTCAGGAAATTTCTCCTCAGTTCTAAGTTGCTTCTCTCGGTGATTAGTTTCCACCCGTTGCTTCTTGTTCTGCCCTCAGGTGCTTTGGAGAATAGTTTGACTCTGTAGTTGTACTTCTGTTTACAAAATGGCCAACTAGAGTGAGAAAGGCAAATAATAAGAGTTGGCAGACTAAATGTGCTCTGTAAACTGTGCTTGCCAATTCTTGTTTCACCTCATTTAGCTATGTCTGCAGGAGTGATGGGATTCAAATTTGTTTACTACCGGTTCGATGGGCGTGGCATGGTTTGGTGGGTGTGGCATGGTTTGGTGGGTGTGGCTTGGTGGGCGTGGCATGGGAAAGATACTGCAAAATCCCCATTTCCTCCTGGGACTCGGAAGGCAGAGAATAGATGGGGGTGGGGCCAGCCAGAGTGGTATTTACCGGTTCTCCAAACTACTCAAAATTTCCACCACAGGTTCTCCAGAACTGGTCAGAACCTTCTGAAGACCACCTCTGGTCTACAGGTAGTTCTCGGGTTACAACAGTTCATTCAGTGACCGTTTGAACTTACAACAGCACTAAAAAGAGTGACTTATGAGCATTTTTCACTGGCTCACATTTATGACGGTTGCAGTGTCGGCTCACGTGATCCCCTTCTGCGACCTTCTGACGTGCAAAGTCAATGGGGAAGTCAGATTCATTTAACAACCATGTCACTAACTTTACAACTGCACTGATTCGCTTAGCAAAGGTCGCAAGAAAATGGGACAAAAGTCAAATTTCTCATTTAGCAACGCCAATTTTGGGCTCAGTTGTGGTTGTAAGTTGAGGACTACCTGTCTTCTCTACTCCTTGTTTCTATAAGGTGGCCTACCTAAGACATAAGAGCAGTTGGAACCCATGCTTGTAAAATAATTCCCGAGGAAAAGCTGAAAAGGAATCATTTGTCAGTTGTAATGAAACCAATGTCAACGTTTTACTTCTTGTGGCCTGACAGTTGTTGGTCTGGGAGCAACATCCAATAGCAACATGATTCTTACACTCTTTTTAATCTTCTTCTTTCCTTCAGCAATAACCATCCAGTGCAACATTCTAGAGTGAGAAAGGTCTGTGTTGCCATCACCGTAGATCCAGCTGACATAGAGAAGGCTGTTGAAATATTCAACTGCAGTGATTTTAGGAGACACAGGAGCTACCAGGAAACAAAGAAACAAATGCTGTCATTATCATCATCGTCAACCATCATAGTGTTCTTCCTCCCCCAAACATACATTATTTGCATTAAGAGCACAGTCTTTTTTTAAAGGCTTCTTCTTCACCTCATTTCACTGGTTGACATGGTGACTCAGTGGTTAAGACGCTAGAAAGTTGGCAGCCCAGGTTCAAGACCCGAGTGCCATCTGACAGGGTGAGCTCTTATTCTTATCTCAGCTCCTGCCAACTTAGCAGTTCAAAAGCATGCAATGCAAGTAGATTAACAGATACCACTTTGGTGGGAAGGTAACCAAACCCTATGACATGATGCTGACCATAGAAACGTCTTCAGATGGCACTGGCTCAAAGGCCTTGAACCAGAAATGAGCCCTGAGGTAAAGGTAAAGGTTCCTCTCGCACATATGTGCTAGTTGTTCTTGACTCTAAGGGGTAGTGCTCATCTCCGTTTCAAAGCTGAAGAGCCAGCGCTGTCTGAAGACGTCTCCGTAGTCATGTGGCCGGCATGACTAAATGCCGAAGGTGCACGGAACGCTGTTACCTTCCCACCAAAGGGGGTTCCTATTTTTCTACTTGCATTTTCACGTGCTTTCGAACTGCTAGGTTGGCAGAAGCTGGGACAAGTAACGGGAGCTCACTCTGTTATGCTGCACTAGGGATTCGAACCACCAAACTGCCGACCTTGCTGATTGACAAGCTCAGCATCTTAGCCACTAAGCCACCGCGTCCCTTTAGATGAGCCCTACTAGCCGAGTAAAATCCACAGGGACTCCCTCCTCCGTTACACATCAGAATTCTAGGAGTTTGTCAAACAAGTCATCGAAGGTTATCTGTTCCTATAATTGCAACATTTTTCAAGCCAAGAACTCATTTTGCACTTGGGTGACATACTGGAGACACTATGCTGAAAAGTATGTGGTGACAGTACAAAAACTGAATTTTATTGTAATATAATACACACTTGTATTAAATTTGAATTAACTGAATTTAATAGGTTTAGTTGTACTACCCCCCTCCCCTGGGTTTGTTAGCCGCCCTGAGTCCCTCCGGGAATAGGGCGGCATATAAATGCAATAAACCTTTAACCTAACCTTTAACCTTTAATTTTAATTTAAGTATCTTTACATACTTAATACTCTTCCCCTTCTTCACATGGATATTTGGCAAGTGTCTCAAAGTATTGAAGAATGATATATGCAATTTGGGGGTCACAGATTACACATCTTCATCTAATCCAGGGGTGTCCAAGCTTGGCAACTTTAAGACTGGTGGACTTTAAGTCTCACAATTCCCCAGCCAGGCACCCCTAATCTAATCCAATCCCCTACCGATAGATGAAATCTTTGGTTATCTACTCCCCTAACAATGGTTGAGTTCAACATTTTCTGAAGCCTTGTACTATCCTTGAGTTCTTCCCAAGGCTAAGTTAAAATCTACAGTAGTTGGCTCAAAGTGTCAGAAAGCAAAATTGTTCCATAATCTGACAGCTATGCAAATATTTGGAATTGACTGGCATATTACTTCTGAGGTTGAAATCCCAAGATTTTTCTATTTGGTTAAGCTTTTGAAGAAGCAGTTGTGTGTATTTTATCAGATTGCAGACTCTTCTGTTTTTAAATCAGCTTTGTGCACATTTCAATAATCTGCCAAGGAAAATGGAAACAGTCTTCTATATTTTTTTGAAAGAGCACCTGCTAAAGAATAGTAACCACGGCTTCCTATTATATATTTCTTTAACTTTGTCAGTCAGATTGCTTTCTTTAAAAAAATAAAATAACAAAGCTATGTTTAATAGGATATTTATGCTAACAAAAGACTGGATTTATTTAAGAATTGTATCTCCCCTACACTCACTGTCTAGATTGGAGATATTAATGGAGTGGGGAAAAAAATTGCAACACACTAGCCTTCCAATTCATGTAATTCTGAGCGTGTTTTGCACTTATCAAAATCAAGGTGCATCAACTCCACTGTCAGAAAAAATAATTACATATTTGGATGAACGGTAGACTCTGAAGAATTCAGAAATACATCGAGCAGACTAAACCTTGGGGTGGCATTAGATATTTGAATGTTCTTTAATGGTTTGGTCTGTTTGGTCCAGATACAGTCATTTCACTTCAAATAACTTCATATGCCAATGAATTTTGGAGAAGCAATATTGCAGTGGGGATCTTAAGGTGATGTTGAATAATACTTCTGAATCATGGGGCTTGTCATCTCATGAAAAACTTTCCTCTATCAAGCCTGAGGCATGATAAAGAAGATAGGTATGAGAATAAGGCCAAGCAAGCTAGGAATCTGCTGCCTGCTCCCTCTCCTTCTCTAGTGTAATATAAATAGGTGACAGTAAGTTCTGCAATATTTTCCTCCCCTCAAAACCCTTTGAAGTAGGCTGCTGTGCAAAACAGAAATTGCTCTGTGAATTTTTGTGGCTGAGCTCTTGCTGGTCTTCACGCAAAACCGTAACTATCAAACCAACTGCTTTTCAATCTTTAACCGCTTATCCGAAAGATACGATATAAATCTTTCAAAGAAGCAAAGATGAAAGCTAAGATTCAAAAAGTGCAGCTTCAGATACTTTTTTCCTCTGGAAAATGATGCTAAAATGAATTTGTCTCAGTCCAAAGCCTTCTTCAAAAAAAAAAAAAAACCCTTACTGATGCCGTGAATATATGAGACAGGAACAAACAGAGGAATTTACCGAACCCAAAGATGGCATCAGAATGACAAATGGCTGTTGTGCTGTTATGATGTATACTTCACCATTTATGTGCATGCATATAATCTTACGACAAGCAGGGGGAGGTTTGCAATATGATGCACACACGTTGTTAATTGCTCTTCACTGTGGGGGAAATCCAAGGGGACAAATGATCTACAGGTAGTCCTTGGGTTATAACTGTCAATCAGGACTGGAATTTCTATTGCTATGCAATGGAGTCACAAAGCACAATATTATGTATACACATCACTTAGCAAAGGCAATTTCTCTGCTACCATTGTAACCAGGGGTGGGTTGCTACTGGCATTACTGCTGGTTTGGCACGTAAAAAATCACTTCACTCCTGCGCACGCCAAACGGGCGCTCCGCATGCATGCGCATTTACACCAAAAAAGGTCTGCGCATGCACAGAACGTTAGAAAAGGGGGGGAAATGACATTTCTGAAATGGAGATTGTTCTGCGCATGCGCAGAACCAAAAGTCAAGATGGCGCCGCCGACAACAGAACCGGTTTGGGTACGTGGGCAGCCGAGTTACCACCTACTCATCCGAACCGGTAGGAACCCACTTCTGATTGTAACCTGCTGGCCTTGTAGGGCAAAGCAGACAGAAAATATGGCCAGAACAACTATTTCTACTTTATAGTAAAATTACACTGACATAATCTTGCAAGTGTATATCTCTCTGTCTCCTTTACATCTGAAGAAACTAGAGAGGGTCTCTTCTGTGCTTCTTGCTCCAACCAATATTCAGCTGCAGGCTTCTTCTCTGACCCTTCCTGAAAGCCCGCCTGGGCCTTTCAATGAACACGAAGATTTACAAGAAGGACATCAAAAAACAGAAGTTTATCAAACTTTCCGCTTTACCAGTTATGAAACCAATAGTGGAAGTATCACAGCAGCTGAGTTCTGGTTCTCCCCAGGTCACCATCGTAACTCGAAAGTTATAGTACCAGGCAGGCAACAGGTTGTCTATTTTCTAAAAAGGAGAAAAAGAAACAGGATCAGCTTCCAATCCAGTGAGGTCTGCAATTGATGTCCTGATCTTAATGGGCCATAGGTTGCCAGGTACTTAATCGAAAAATGGTAAAAGTCCCTGCATGAAAGAAGGGAGTTGATAAAAAGTTGGATCAGTACCAGAGGCAATACTGATCCAACTCTTATCATCTTATCATGAGCCGCAGTGGCGCAGTGGTTAGAGTGCAGTACTGCAGGCTACTTCTGTTGACCGCTGGCTGCCTACAATTCGGCAGTTCAAATCTCACCAGGTTCAGCCTTCCATCCTTCCAAGGTGGGTAAAATGAGGACCCCAAATTGTTGGGGGAAATATGCTGACTCTGTAAACTGCTTAGAGAGGACTGTAAAGCACTATGAAGTGTTATATAAGTCTTAAATGCTATTGCTATCATCTCCCTAATACTAGAGGTAATATTTTCTTCTGTTGTAAGTAACAGATTTATTTCATAAAAATTAAGATGCTTCTTAAAATAAAAGGCACAAATTTAGAAAGCCTAGCATTATGTCTTTTGACTGTGTTGGCAAAGAATTCTAGGAATTGCGCACACAATGTAGCTGAGGGAGACCAAACTATGGGAAGCTAGCTGAGAAAACTCAGGTTGAACATGGTGCTGAAAAATCTACAATGCAGGAGTCAACCAAGCCCCCCTCTGAGGAAAAGAAATCATACATGTCTCACTTGGCCTCTGATCCAGAAAAGGCCTCTGAGGGTGAAGATCCATGGAGACATGTGTTAGAGGAAAGACAATCCATAATTCTATCTCTAATCCATAGGGGCAGCAGAAGTGATTATTTTCTGTATATTTCCCATATAGAATAACATCCTATAGAGCACCAGACCCTCAATAAAATTAAAGAATGTCTTAAACCTCATCAAATGTCAGGAGATTGGATGACTTCGCCTCTTTGATCCCATGTGAGAATTTCAACCTTCTCAGCTGAGATATTAAGGTAAAGGTTCCCCTCGCATACATGTGCTAGTCGTTCCTGACTCTAAGGGGCGGTGCTCATCTCTGTTTCAAAACTGAAGAGCCAGCACTGTCCAAAGACGTCTCTGTGATCAAGTGGCTGGCATGACTAAATGCTGAAGGCATACGGATTGCTGTTATCTTCCCCCCAAAGGTGGTTCCTATTTTTCTACTTCCATTTTTACATGCTTTCGAACTGCTAGGTTGGCAGAAGCTGGGACAAGTAACTGGAGCTCACTCCATTACGTGGTGCTAGGGATCCGAACTGCCGACCTTTCTGATTGACAAGCTCAGCATCATAGCCACTGAAATAGCTAATGTGAGAATGCCTGGTCATACTTTCCCAATGGTGTAAGCAATCGGGAAACATTTCAGCCAGTTCATGTATTTTTCTCTTTAATTTGGATGGTCACTAAACACCATCTTGAATGCCCTAGTTCAGGGGTGTCAAACTCAAGGCCCTCCGGCTGTATCTGGTCTGGTCTGCAGGGCTGCCCTGGAAATAACGAAGGACAGTGCCTCTGAAAGCAAAAACAGAGCTTGCAAGCGCTGCGGGGGCCCTCCTAAGCTCAGTTTTCACTGGCAGAGTTTTGCAGGAGGCCGTCACAGCTGAAAACGGAGCTCGGGAGCCCGTTTTCGCTGGCAGAGCACTTTGGCGACCACAGGCGCCAAGTGACATCATGCTGGCCATGCTCACTCTGGCCACGCCCACTCATCCCCCTCCCCCGAGGTCAAACACAAACCTGATGTGGCCCTCAATGAAATTGAGTTTGACATCCCTGCCCTAGTCTCATACTCATATTGCTTTTGGATAGCCCTAATAAATTGTTTTTTCTCTCAGCAATTATACGAGTTAGACTTTTATCGGATTATATAATCCCCATTGTTATGTGCAGTAGAATATTTTAGTTGGGGTGGGGGTGGGGGTGGTCTGTTTAGAAATATTTGAATTGTACGTTGAATTCACTTTACCACTGAAGAAGTGAGCGAGACGGTTGCTGCTATTTCGTAGTGCGTGGTCCACTCGGAAGTCATGGTGGATGGATTGAAGTAAAACATCTCTACAATGTATTTCCGAAAAACACCAAGGTAAGGCCTGTTCCAGCTGAGGACCACAGCTGTGGGTCCCAAAGGATAAAGGGTTAAATCTTTGATCCCGGTTGGCACTGTAAAACAGAAATGGAAAGCTGTTGCACATAGAGAAATTGTCACGTATTCCAAATAAACATGGATGCGTCCCAGATTTTTCCAACTTGATGAGTTGATTCCCCCCAACCCCATCATGCCAAGATAAATCAGCAGATGGCGGGAGCCATCATTCAGAATTTCTTGAGGGCACTGAGTTGTGAAGAGTTATTCTACTTTTAATTTTGTTATATTTGTATCTTAGATAAAGTTAAAGGTTCCTTCGCACATGCGTGCTAGTCGTTTCTGGCTCTAGGGGGCGATGCTCATCTCAGTTTCTAAGCCGAAGAGCCAGTGCTGTCCGAAGACGTCTCTGTGGTCATGTGGCCGGCATGACTCAACATCAAAGGCATATAGAATGCTGTTACCTTCCCACCAAAGGTGGTTCCTATTTTTCTATTCGCATTTTTTACATGCTTTCGAACTGCTAGGTTGGCAGAAGCTGGGACAAGTAACGGGAGATCACTCCGTTATGCAGCGCTGGGGATTTGAACTTCCAAACTTCTGATCAACAAGCTCAGCATCTTAGCCACTGAGCCACAGCATCCCTTTCTATCTTACCTTTCCTAAAAGAACATATGATAATATATACGAGAGACTGTCTTCCTTCATCTTTGACTTGCAACCTCAATTGGGAACAGAATTTCTGTTGCTAAGTAAGGTGGTTGATATATTTTTTTCAGTGCCATTGTAACTTTGTATAGTTTCTGGGACAATGGTTGTAATTTGAGGACTATCTGTAAATTCTCCACTATGTGAAATAAATCCCATGCAGAAAAAACTAACTCAAAGATAGCCAGTGGCTAGGTTTACACCGAATCCTTAAGTAGTCCGAAATTGACCAGCTGCAGTTTTATAAGATGCAATGCTTAGCTAGCTTTGTTAGCTTAGGCCAGGGGTGTCAAACTGGATTTCTTCAGGGGCCAGATCAGCATTGTAGTTCTTCTCTGCAGGCCTGCTTGGGGGTGGGTGGGTGGGATGGATGTCTCCTGAAGCACCTTGCAGACCAAAACAAGGCATGTGGAGCACATGAGTAAGTTCCCTGCTGGCCAAAATGGGGGACAGGAGGGCTGCACGAGCCCCCTGTTCCCCATTTTTTGCCTGGACGGCCTCCTGCAGCACCCTCCCAGCCAAAACAAGGTGTGGGGGGGTACATGAGCCCCCCCCCTGTGCTCCATTTTGGCTGCCAGAGGCACTGCAGGCTGGTCCTTTGCTATTTCCAGGCCAGTCCCGCGGATCAGATTTAAGCACCCTGCGGACCGGATCCAGCCCGTGGGAGTTGAGTTTGACACCCCTGGCTCAGACTAACAGCCTTAGTTCCTTTTTTTCCAGCTTAATATGTTTCAATCTCAGACCATCTGCTTAATTGAAAATTTAGTGCATTGTATTGACCAAAATATCTAATTAACTCAGTAACATGATCATGTTGTGCCTTCAAAGCCAATTAATTCCTTCCATGACATGGCTCCTGGACATTAAAACTGGCTCCCAATCTGCGAAAACAACCAAAGAGACACCTGTGCACGGACATTACCAATAGCAAACGTAACAGGGTCAGAAGGCGGCCCAACCAGCGGTCCTTTCTGTAGGTAAATGACCACTTGGTACTGAGCGCCAGGGACGAGGTTTTCGATAAAACCGCTGCTTGAATTCACCTAGAAAAATGAGAAAGGGTAGACGTAAGGACATGTTAAAACCCGTGCTATGTGTTTAAATAAAGCTGGTATTGCTTTAAGGTAGAGAAGAGAAAGAGCAAAAAAGTTGCTCGAGTGATAAGAGGGAGGTTACTCATATAGTACTAAGGCCGGGATAAATTCACCTTGTTGTGTAGACGTAGCGGTCACCCATGGCCCAGTGCATAACAGGTCTTGATGCAGAGCCACGCTGAACCACACAGGAGAAAACAAACTCCTAAAACGCCATAACATCCTGATAGTGCATAACATAACATTCTGAGATGTGCCCTACCAATGACGCCCTGGATTTGACCATATATAGACAGAACTTCCCTGGGTAGTAGATTAGAAATTGTACTTTTACAGGCTGTTTTTAAGCACATGCTATTGCTCCTCCTGCCTTTGTTCTATCTCAATAAAAGGGGCTCTCAGGCCCCCAATCTGGGTCGCTCCATCCCGAGAAAGATCATGTCCTGTCTTTTCTCCATATTGGCCTCATGGACGAACCACGGGAACGTTACACCACCTTAACATTTTCCAAATCTTCTAGGAAAGACACTTTAATTTTATTTCGTTCTTAGGATGCTCGAGACATTCTTTCAAAATTTTAGGTAATGGTTTTGAGCTAATCCAAAGCATCCCCTGCGATTGTCACAGGACAGTCTGTATTAGTGGTGGGTTCCGGATCCCGTTCCAACCAGTACTGTTGGAACAGGCCTGGCTGCATCCACATGGATGCGCGCAGCGCACGCATGCATCTTAGCGCCTCCATGACACACCAGCTGCTCAGCGGAGCATCACATAGATGCTGGAAGTGCCGAAAACTTAAAAGACCGGTAAGGAGCTCGTGCGGGAGGGTGGGCCCTCCGGAGCACCGTACCGGTATCCGGTGCTCCAGACAGGCTCTGGTACGCCCGTACTGGGGCGTACCGCCTACAACCCACGACTGGTCTGTACCCATGACCATTTTCTATAGCCTCCTTGGTTTGGATCTCCCTAAGTGTAGTAACATGAGAAGAATGAATGAATGAATGAATGAATGAATGAATGAGGGCTAACGTGCAAAATAGCAAATGTATTTTTCCATAAAATATGGCCATAAGTATATTTATTTCTTTTGAGGTTTTATAAACTGAGAAATTATATAAACGTTATACCGTATTTTTCGGACTATAAGATGCACCAGAGTATAAGACACACCAAGATATTGAAGAGGTAAATTAAAAAAAGGTTTTGCCCTGGCTGTCCCGCAGGAGCACTCTGCAGGCCTCCCAAACCCTCTGCACGCCCCGCTTTTTGTGAAAAACAGAGCATACAGAGAGTTTGGGAAGCCTGCAGAGTGCTCCTGAGGGCCAGGGAGGGCAAAATTGTGATGCATGGGGGGGTGTTGGGGAGGCAAAAAATGGGCCTGTTTTTTTTCGAAAATGGGCCCATTATTTGCAAAAATTGGTTGTGCAGAGGTTTTGGGAGGCCTGTAGAGTGCTCCTAGGGGCTTGGAAAAGCAAAAACACCCCCATTTTTGTGAAAAATGGGCCTTTTTTCACTTGTTTTTTCCCAGCCCCCAGGAACATTGTACAAGCCTCCCAAACCCTCTGTGTGTCCATTTTTGAGAAAAATGGAATGTGCGGGGCGGGGTTTCAGGAGGCCAAAAATGCTGTATTCAGTGTATAAGACGCACCCAGATTTTCATCCTCTTTTGGGGGGAAAAAGGTGCATCTTGTACTCTGAAAAATATGGTATATAGAATCAAGGGTATGGGACTTTCTGCTGCAACCATTTAAAAGGAAGCATCAAGAGTCAGAAGCACTCACTTAGAAACATCAGCACAATGGAATTTATCAGGCAATGCCTTGCAAAGAAAGACACTGATCTTCTTCCAGAGAGGGACTGTTGAAGATCTCCCCTTAATGAGATCATGGAAGAGGGGACAGCCTTCCTGATTCCCATCATGGATACAATGGCTACAAAAGTTGATCTGTCAGCAGAGATGGCTAAATGGACTGTTTTGATCGAAGAAATGAATATAAGCACTGTTGCTTCTATTAGGAAACCACTTCTGGACTTTATGCTTGAGGTGGGGAAAGAATGAAACTTTGGTTTTGGGTTTTACTAATTAGATTGATTTGTCATTATAGAAATGTCTAGTTTATACTATTATGGAAAAGTAAAAAAAAATTGAGGTTCAACAAATTGAGGTTCAAATTGAGGGAGCCAAGGTGGCGCAGTGGTTAAATGCAGCACTGCAGGCTACTTCAGCTGACTGCAGTTCTGCAGTTCGGCTGTTCAAATCTCACCGGCTCAGGGTTGACTCAGCCTTCCATCCTTCCGAGGTGGGTAAAATGAGGACCCGGATTGTTGGGGGCAATATGCTGACTCTGTAAACCGCTTAGAGAGGGCTGAAAGCCCTATGAAGCGGTATATAAGTCTAAAAGCTATAGCTATTGCTATTAATGCTTTATTCTACTGTAGCAGAGGGAGTTGGAAGTCAACGCCCTTTTTTTCTCCCCCCCTCTCTTCCACACTTCTTTCTTCCCTTTCCCCTCCTTTTTCTGTCCTATCATCTGCTTTTGTATTTTATACCATGAACTAAGTTGAAAATATCTTCCGCCCTCCCTCCCTTTCCCCAAGGCAGGATATAAATACACGTGATTAAATAACTAAAATAAGTTTTGGACAATACTTAAGCAGAAGAAAGTTGATCAAATTAAGAATGGGGTGGAGATGCATTCTTTCAATTAAAGAAATTAGCATAGCAGTATCTTTAATTAACTGCCCATCTTAGCATTTGCTGCTAAACCAGAATTTGCAAAGAATTCTGGGTTAACTAGAAATGAGTGACATGTCAGGACTTACTGATCCAGGGCTCCCACTTGCTATTCCTATCAGTGGGGGCAGCTAAATAAAGCTGGGTAGATTTGGCACAGGGCCAAAAACTTTCTAGCTATTCTCGTAATTAAATGTAATCCAAGATCACGGGTTGTTCCTGGCTCTTAATTCCAACTTGTTTTGGGAAAAATAAGCCAGGGTTCCTTGTTTACATATAAAACTAAACAAAATATGGATAGGGCCATCTGGACTTTGTTTAGATACTCCAACTGGCAGAAGGCAAATGAGAGAAACAGATCAGCACACTGCTTTCTCCTACCCAATTCCATTGCAAAGACTTCTGCGTTGTACAGATTTCGTGCCTTTACTACATGGAATTGTGCCAAGTCGTGAAAACGCCATTACTTGCCTGCCCATTTTCAGCACCCAAACTTGCCTCTTTTTGTTATCTGATCACCGTAACTCTGGAGAGAGCATAGCAATAGCAATAGCAGTTAGACTTATATACCGCTTCATAGGGCTTCCAGCCTTCTCTAAGCGGTTTACACAGTCAGCATATCGCCCCCACAATCTGGGTCCTCATTTCACCCACCTCGTAAGGATGGAAGGCTGAGTCAACCTTGAGCCGGTGAGATTTGAACCGCTGAACTGCAGATAACAGTCAGCTGAAGTGGCCTGCAGTACTGCACCCTAACCACTGCGCCACCTCGGCATGGTGCCCTTGAAACCCAGGCTGATCTCTTGATGGACAGATGTTGCTGGTTGAAGTGGATGCAGGTCAGATTCCAAAGAAGGAAGGATCGGTGAGAATAAAAGCCACTAACAATGCTGTACAGGTAGGTCCTCAACTTACAACCTGTTGTGCAGAGCTGGCAGCAGAGTCAAACAGTGAGGAGGTTGGGGAGGAACATGGGCCAGTCCTGGAGACTGAGGAAGGCTCTGATGAGGGCTCTGTGTCTGGCTGGGGAATTCTCAAAGTTGAAGTCCACCAGGCTTCAAGTTGCCAAGGTTGGAGACCCCCTGCTCTATAGGTCATCTTTGCTGGACAAATTTTGATTTGTCTTCATCCTCCCTCACCACCCTCCAACTTCTGGAGTTTCTTAGCTTGCTTTGGAACAAAATAAGTGTATAATTTAGGCAACAGCAAGAGAAATTTACGCACAGTAATCAGAATGACTGGCATTGTGAAGTGTCTAGCAAAGATTGGGCAAGTTAAGGTAAAAGCAGGAAATGACGATCATAGCGGGAAGCTCCTTATCACACGAGGCTCACTCAAAGCAAAGAGAGAACTTGTGGCTTTGTGGAGAACACAAGGAAGAGGCTAGTATGAGTAAGCACGTCTGGACATGCTAATTAAAGGGACAGTTCATTCACAGCATAGGTAGTTTTGACTTACGACTGTAATTGGAACCAGGAATTCTGTTGCTAAGCAAGGCGGTTGTTAAATGTGCCATACCCAATTGTATTACCAGGTTTATTAGGGTTGCTAAATGAATGTTCTGACCAAGGCTTCGCAAGAGCATGAAAAAAACTCCTTGTCCCAGCAAAAACCCCTTTAATTAATTTACTGTGAATTCTGCTCATTCACAGCCGGCAAAGTCTTTCAAATGAGGATTTACAGTCACAGACCTTATCTGGCTTGGAGAGCTGACAGGCAGATATCTGCAAAACTTGGCAAGGAGTCTCGGAGAGTCACGAACCAATTAATAGCAATAGCAATAGCAATAGCAATAGCAGTTAGACTTATATACCGCTTCATAGGGCTTTCAGCCCTCTCTAAGCGGTTTACAGAGTCAGCATATTGCCCCCACAGTCTGGGTCCTCATTTTACCCACCTCGGAAGGATGGAAGGCTGAGTCAACCCTGAGCCGGTGAGATTTGAACCGCTGAACTGCAGATAGCAGTCAGCTGAAGTGGCCTGCAGTACTGCACTCTACCCACTGCGCCACCTTGGCTCCTTAATTAAGCAAACTAATTGTCTCCTGCAAACTCCACTCCCCTTTCGCTCCTCTTTCATTTCCTCTGGGAGGGGCCATTCATCGTCTGGCCTTACTCCCAAGTTGACACCTGATCTTTAGTTGTTCCTTTCATCTGGCAACTCTGCGCATGCGCACACTGGGAACAGGCTCCAGCTGTTCGTCTGCCTCACTGATGTCTGACTCTGAAGGCAGCTGATAACTGGCATACGGCTCTGGCCCCCTCTCTGCCTCCGACCCAGAGTCCTCATCAGAGCCCCTGGAGTGGGGAAGGAATGGAGGCTTTGCAATATCCTTCCCCTGCCACGCCCACCAAGTCACGCCCAAAGAACCGGTAGTAAAAAAAATTGAATCCCACCATCATTTGCAATCCTGAAGGTTACCTTCAGAGTACAGACACGAAATCAACAAAACAAGTTAACTGTGTTTGAGTTAAGCCTATTTAAGTTCAGAAAGCCCACTCTGACGCTGATGAAATCTGCGCCCAGACCAATATCGGCAAGGTGACAGAAGAAATGTGTGCCTCTTACCTCTGTGCAATAATGTTTCTCCAGCCTTTGGCTCTCCTTCTGCTTCTGGCACGTCAAGGAAACAATGGACACAATGGTAGTGTTGCTCCCAGAGGCCTCCTGGGAAGTTGTCCAAGACAGAGAGGCTGTTGTGGTGCTCAGCACAGTCACCGCAACGTTCTGAGGCTTTTCTGTCAGCTCTTCTATCAATTCTCCTGTAGGACCTAAGATACCATCAGAAGCCAGAAATGATGATGGTCACTGTTAATAGTTGTGTTTCTCCCTGGCTGAAATAACATTAGTTGTCTCCAGTCTTAGCATAGCAATAGCAATAGCAGTTAGACTTATATACTGCTTCATAGGGCTTTCAGCCCTCTCTAAGCAGTTTACAGAGTCAGCATATTGCCCCCAACAACAATCCGGGTCCTCATTTTACCCACCTCGGAAGGATGGAAGGCTGAGTCAACCTTGAGCCGGTGAGATTTGAACCGCTGAACTGCAGAACTGCAGTCAGCTGAAGTAGCCTGCAGTGCTGCACTCTAACCACTGCGCCACCTCGGCTCCTTCTTAGCATGCCAAGAATGAGTGTTTTTTTCCGGTGAGATTGGTCTATTGGGGCAACCTAGTCTATCCAAATATGGGATGCAGCATACTGCTACTGCTTTCGCCTTTCAGCCCCAATCCAGGAGGCTTCGCAGGCAGTTGCTTTCGTGAGAAATTAATTTTGTGTTGAATTTATATTTACCGTCAAAGAAATAAGGGAGACTAGTATAGATCTATTTCAAGCTACTTAGCTCTCATCAGCTAGCCATACCCTTCTGAGATTTGAATCCGGGCTGCTTGCATATTAGTTAGATGTATTAACCTCTAACCCATGGGCTCTCTTTGCTTTGTTGGCTATACCAGGGGAGAGATTAGGGTATGTCTAGCTGATGAGAGCTAAATAGCTTGAAATAGATCTGTACTAGTCTCCCTTATGTCTTTGTCGGTAAATATCAATGTAACATGCCAAGAATGGTTACACAGAGGTGACCCACAAAGATCTGGAGTGAGAGGAAAGAACTATGGCTTCCATCCCACACAACATTACTACACAATCTTGGGTCAGCTACGCTACTCAATAAGACTTGCTCTGTGGAGTCCTAAAGTAAGACATTAGTTGTGTTTCCCCAGCATGCTTAACCAAATCAATTAAAATCACCCAACATTTACATGAAAAACATTATTAGAGGTAGCCCTCAACTTATAACAGTTCATTTAATGACCATTCAAAGTTACAATGGCACTGAAGAAAATGACGTATGATCAATTTTCACACATACAACTATTATAGCATCCACTCCCCCCCCATGATCACATGATCAAAATTTAGACACTTGGCAATGGACTCATATCTATGACAGTTGCAGTGTCCCAGGGTCATGTGATCATCTTTTACGACCTTCTGACAATGGCAATAGCATTTAGACTTATATACCGCTTCATAGTGCTTTTACAGCCCTCTCTAAGCAGTTTACAGAGTCAGCACATTGCCCCCAATAATCTGGCTCCTCATTTTACTGACCTTGGAATCCCACCAGGCTCACCCTTGAGCCTGGTGGGATTTGAACTGCCGAATGGCAGTCAGCCAGCAGTCAGCAGAAGTAGCCTGCAGTACTGCACTCTAACCACTGCGCCACTATGGCTCCTGGCAAGCGAAGTCAATGGGGAAGCCAGACAAATGTAACAACTGCAGTGATCCACCTAACAATTGTGGCAAGAAAGGTTGTAAAACAGAGCACAGTTCAATTAACAACTGTCCTGCTTAGCAACAGAAATTTGGGACTCTATTGTGGTTGTAAGTCAAGGACTACCTGTGTTTTAGCCTTCTTTTGTTTGAAGATTTGGACTTAAGGTGTTATGTAAACCAAGCCCGTTCGATTAGCTTTGGGTTCAGGGTATTTTATATATATAAACCTGGTAAATTCAGTAGTAAGATTAAGGATATTCTGCAAGCATGCCCACAAGCAGATGCTGCAGCCCTTTGCAATGTATATCTTCTGTTCATTCTCGGAGCAAGTCATAGAGAGTGTGTTAGAATGATAAAGTAAAGATTACCCTCACACATATGTGCTAGTCGTTCCCGACTCTAGGGTGCGGTGCTCATCTCCATTTCAAAGCCAAAGAGCCAGCGCTGTCCAAAGACCTCTCTGTAGTCATGTGGCTGGCATGACTAAATGCCGAAGGAGTACAGAATGCTGTTACCTTCCCACCAAAGGGGGTTCTGATTTATTCTACTTGAATTTTTACATGCTTTCGAACTGCTAGGTTGGCAGAAGCTGGGAAAAGTAACGGGTGCTCACTCCATTACGTGGCACTAGGGATTCGAACCACCGAACTGCCGATCTTTCTGATCGACAAACTCAGTGTCTTAGCCACTGAGCCACCACATCCTTTGTTAGTATGATAAGCCACTTTAAAGAGTGGTGGTTGGTTTGGGAGATGAAATGGGAAGGCAGCAGATGGCAGACAAGATCCAATTTGCCACTTCTCCTGCCCTGCCAGCTAAAGGAACTGCATCATTCTGATTGGAGGTAGAAGATGGTCCTTCAATCATTTCTCTGTGGTTCCTTAATGAGATAGCCATCAGAATGAGAATCCTCTAGCTGAGCAGAAAGGAAGGAAGGAAGGAAGGGTGTGTGTCTGTGTAAGAAAGAGGAGGCTATATAAAGATAAAATCAGAAACTTTCCTTTTGGGTTTAATGGAAAAACAGTTGGGAAAAAATTGGAAGTTTGATGTTATATAGTGTTGAGAGCAGCAAGAGTACTGTATGCACAAAAATGGAAAGACACTTTGATTTCCACCAGGGATGAATGGCTAGAAAAGTTGATGGAGTTAGCAGAGATGGCTAAATTGACTGCTTTTGATTAAAGGGGGAAAAAATAGAATTACCTTCGTTTCTAATTGGAAACCGCTTCTGGACTTTGTGCTTGAGGTGGCAGGGAAATAAAACTTCGATTTGGAGTTTTACCGATTAGATAGGTTATTTGTTATAGACATGGCTAATTTATACTACTATATAAAAAGGAGAAAGTTGAAGTTTGATGTTATTACCATATTCTGCTTAATGAGCAGTGATGGCACAGTGGTTAGAGTGCAGTACTGCAGGCTACTTCTGCTGACTGCTGGCTGCCTACAATTGGGCAGTTCGACTCTCATCAGGCTCAAGGTTGACTCAGACTTCCATCCTTCTGAGGTGGGTAAAATGAGGACCCAGATTGTTGGAGGCAATAGGCTGACTCTGTAAACCTCTTAGAGAGGGCTTTAAAAGCACTACGAAGCAGTCTATAGGTTTAAGTGCTATTGCTATTATTGTATTCTACTGCACTAAAGGGAGTCAGAAATTAACACTTTTTCTTTCTTTTTTCCCTTTTCCCTATAATTTCCCTTCTTTCTCCCTCTCTTATTCTCCTACTATTTTCTTTTGTATTTTATATTATGAATTAATAAAGAAAAGAAAGAGGATGATATAATAGAAAAGGAGAGACTGTTGGGTAGAAAGAGCAGACAGTTCTTTCGGAGATGGATCAGAGTAAAACAGTACCTTCCGAAAGTTGCTCCAATGCTGTCCAGTATGATTACTTTTTAGTACCCTGTTTCCCTAAAAATAAGATCTTCCTGGATAATAAGCCCAATCGGGCTTTTGAGCACATGCACTAAAATTACCCCTCCCACAAAAATTAGCCCTCCCTGAAAATATTGCAACACAGCAGCAGCCATGAGGTGACCATGCTCGCCTCCTCCTCCTGTACCTCAAAAATTATAAGACCTCCCCAAAAATAAGGCCAAGTGCCTATTTTTGGGGGGAGGGGTTCGAAAGAAAATAAGACCCTGTCTTATTTTGGGGGAAACACGGTATTTATTCTTTACTTGCAAAGAAAGCAAATATTATAAAGATGCAACACATGCCGAGTGTTTTCTCATGCAAAGGAAGTTGCATCAGTTCATGTTGTTCCCAGGACTATTTACGGCTCAGGTAGATAGCAGGATGGGATGGAAATTAATAAATACCGAACACAAGCAAATAAAATAGAAAGAATATTTATCACCGATGAACCAGAACATTAACTAGCTATAGGTCATTTTTTTTATTAGTGATTTATAGTGTGTTACAGCATCATCCAACCATTGCTATACCAATAAATCATCATGAAGAGACACTTTATCTTGCCACGAAGATAGCTGGATGAAGCTATAAGGTGTTGTAAATCACTAGTGAGAAAATGACTGTAATTTTTTACAGCTACCCGTAGAGACCATACGAATATCTAAACTTACTAATATAAAAGCGAAGGGTTTGGGTAGATTGGCTTTCCCGCGCTTCGCATGATCCGGAGGAGCTAAATGTTGTAACCGTTAAGGTATATTTCCCTGGTTCTTTTAGATCAGTGACAAGTTCATGAACGTCTTCTCCAACTGTCAGGAATTCCGTGAAGTTCTCTAAATCAAGATAGGAGATGATATATGAGACTAAACTGCAATTGAAACAATTCTGGAAAAAAATGTCTACTATTCTAAATGCTTAAGAGTGCTAGTTTGCGTTTTTTTTTTTTTTTTTACCTTTTAGGATATCTCTCTCCAACAATTGGGAATGGCTGTAGCCAAGAGGCTACAAATTCTCAACTGAGCAAATTCCCTTGAACTAATTATCAAGGAATCCATTCAAGCTAGCATAAAACTGAAGACAATCGAACATTCGAAGAAGGCATTTTCCAACTATGGCCCAATTGTTTTCCAGATTAAAAGGGGGGGGGAGTGTCTAGACTCCAAAAATAACAAAACCACCCAGGTCAAAACATATTTTAAAAATGTTCATATTTAATTATACTTTTGAAAGAAACAAGGAACCTCTCAGTTAAGAACAATAAGTCAAACTAAGACAATAGTTAAGTAGAACTTTGTTATGTATCAAAAGAAGCCAAATAGGTTTCAGGGCTGCCTTAATCAAGTTATTCTTAAAGTAAAATCCAATTATGTGGAAAGAAAGTCTCTACCTACATATCTTTGACAAACATAATTTGATATGTGCAGTCTAGAACCGTAAGGTAAAAGTAAAGGTTCCTCTTGCACATATGTGCTAGTTGCTAGATTCGAACCGCCGAACTGCCGACCTTTCTGATCGACAAGCTCAGCATCTTAGCTTAAACTTCCAGGGCCAGCATTCTGATTTATGTTGCTTGTAAAGTTACCTTCTCTCTTAATATGAATGTGGAAGCCATCAAATACTGTGGGCAGCTTTGGAGGTAACCAGCTCAACACCATTTGCACTGGAAGGAATGATGGAGTTCCCGAAGTAGGTTTTCCGAGTTCAACAGTTGGGATGAGGTTCTCATAATCCCTTGGCACTGCATTAACAAACTCATTCTCATCCTCAGATTCATTAGTCCACCAATCAGGCTGGGATGTGCTTTCATAATCACTGCTGTTCGCGGGATAATCAGGCCAAATATAGGAAGCGTTCACTGTTGGGATCTCAGATATCTCATCCGACATAGGAGTAACTTTTTCCTGCCCAATAACATTCTGGGTTTCCATGAAGGTTTGTTCTGGGGAATTCCCACTGTGCTCTTCTTCCCAGTTCTCATGGCTATTCTTGCGTACAATTTGTACAGAAACGTTTCGCGGTGGATAGGGAACTGAAAAAGATCAGGAGGCATATTACTAACATTCAATTATCGCCCTAGGTTTGTGGGATCGGGAGCAGGGGTGGGCTGCTATGGGTTTGCCTAGGTTCGGGAGAACCTGTAGCTAACATTATGGCCGGTTCGGAGAACTTCCAAATCCCACCTCTGGTTGACCCTGCCCACCTTGCCCCTCCCCTCCCATGCGGCCCATTTTAGATGCGAGGTAAGTGCAGGGCCCGCGCGGAGGCTCAGGGAGGGGGAAAAAGAGCCTCTTGAAGTTCCGGAAGGCCAGAAATGGGTGGGTTTCCGGCCTCCAGAGGGCCTCCAGCGCTTGGGGGAGGCATTTTTCACCCTCCCAGAGGCTCAAGGAAAGCCTTCAGCGCCTGGGGAAGGCGAAAACACACACACACATGCCGCCATGGTGCAGGAGGCTGACTAGGCCACAACCACCATGGCCACGCCCTCCCAGCAACCAGGCAGAGAACCCATTGCTGAAATTTTTGAAGCCCACCCCTGATCAGGAGGGCTCATTGCCCAGGGGATGCCTCGCTTTAAGCAGCTAGTCAGCTTACCATCAAACTGAGGCAGTGATTTTCAAAAGCGATTTAAGGATTAATTTGGATTTGTCCTCTTGATTTTTTTTTCTCTACAGAATCATGCCAGTACAACCTGCCCATTTCTGCATACGGGATTGAACCAAATGCAGCCACCTTTCCAGATATTTGCTAGAACTCTTAAGGGGATTAAGCGGAGGCTTGGTAAACTGTATAATCCAACCCTCTTTGTTCATTAAAATAAAAACAGTAAAGGAAATGCATCACCTAGAAAGAAAGAAAGAAAGAAAGAAAGAAAGAAAGAAAGAAAGAAAGAAAGGAGGGAGGGAGGGAGGGAGGGAGGGAGGGAGGGAGGGAGGGAGGGAGGAAGGAAGGAAGGAAGGAAGGAAGGAAGGAAGGAAGGAAGGAAGGAAGGAGGACACAGCTTTCATAAGAGTGGCATAGGATCTACCAAGAGGTATAACTTCAGAAAGATTTCCTATCATCTTTCTAATAACATTAGATTCTCAGCTTCATTTCTACGTGCCACTTTGCCAGGCCATTTCACAGTATAATTTACAGAATGGACAAACTTTGGGTAATTGAGAGCTGTACCACTCCGCTTTCTGAACTGAGATGAGGGCTTCAGCAGACAGCAAAAGTAAGCAAAGAGGATAAAGACATACCAAATGAAAGAGCAGGGCAGAGATTTTCTTATTTTTCTTATTTTGAGTAGCTAACATTGTATTATCCAGAGGTGGTATTCAGCCAGTTTGGACCAGTTCGCGTTAACTGGTAGTGGAAATTTTGAGTAGTTAGGAGAACTGGCAAATACCACCTCTGGCTGGCCCCGCCCTCCCACTCCCGTCATTCCTTGTCCTATATTTCCTTGGTTTTTAGCTCAGCTGATTCATGCGGCAGAGTGGATTGCCACGCCTCAGCTGAGCTAAAACAGCAGAAAATTCTGCCTTAGCAAAAGTTCAAAGCCTGCTCAGATGATATATCCATAGCAACCTTTCTGCATCGGCCTGCCTTTTAGGTGGCTTGGATTATAATTCTCAGAATTCCTAGAGGCGGGCTAGGGACTCTGGGAATTATAGTCCAAACTATCTAGAAGGAGCCAGACTAGGAAGGCTGACCTAAAAATTCTGAGAAAATAAAATAAACATTTGATGGCAGCGCTAAGCTGACCCAGGAAATGAATCGGTGGTTGGGTTTTTGCGATAAAGAATGGTGAGATGGTGAGAAACCTTTAAAGAACATTCTTGCCTAACTTGGAAATAAAAATGTTAATATTGCAGCTTTATTTATGTCCTGCATAACCTTAAAACAGGTTGCAGATTTAGTCAAATTCATTTTCAATTAGATAGATATTATTCTATTCTATTCTATTTCTATTTCTATTCTATTCTATTTCTATTCTATTTCTATTCTATTCCATTTCTATTCTATTCTATTCTATTTCTATTCTATTTCTATTCTACCCTACCCTACCCTACCCTACCCTACCCTATCCTAGTTTTAATTCTTCAAGGCATAGACTGATGATGAGATGAGAAAGGAAATGAAGGTAGAATGGCATCATTTGTCACCTCCTTATCACATTATGTAAAATTGGTGCAGAGAGCATGCTCAAGAGGTAGTACTTTGTCTTCCTTGAAATATGTCCTTGGTGAGATTGCTGCTAAAATGTAATCCTCTCTCCCAGACTGACCACTGGGAGATGTTCTTGTCAGAAAGTACAGTGTAACAGTTAGCAGACTGGAAATAGCTCAAATGATTCCTGAATTTGTATTGCCCATGAAGCATCTGATGCATCTGTGGGCTAACAGCCTGTCTGGCAGCTCTTTGGGAAGGACTTGGTCAGGAAACAGACCTGACAAGAAATACCTAGAACACTTTTGTTGGCCTGTTGAGTTCGTTCTAAAGAGAAGAGAAAGCAGGAGATTTTCTTGAAGATCCTAATTAGCAGTTAACGCCTGGTCTGCACTAGGCTGGGGAAAATGACCTACTAATCATAGATACCTGTTGTGGCCCAGCAGGAGCCATTGGAGCTGCCACCAGACTCTGACAGCGAGGGGCCCTATGAGTCGGCTCTGGAAGATGTGAAGGACCCTGGACAGGGTTCCGACTCCGAGCAGGGCGCAGAGAGGCTGGTTGGCCACAGGAGGCACCTGAGCCTTGGACCAGTGGGGAGGAGACAAGGGAGAGTGAGCCGGAAGCCAGTAGTGAGTTGTTCCTGGAGTCACGCCATCAAAGAGCTAATAGGAACAATTATGCAATTACAGGAGGTAATTGCACTCAGCTGGTGGTCATTAGGCTCCTCTCCAGACTATAAAAAGCTACTTGTGCACAGGCCCCTCTTTGCAGAAGTCAACACAGAATCGAATGTCGGAGAACTTTGTATGAGCTTGGCAGGCTGGATTGCTGCCAAGCCTTATCTGTGTTTATTGCTGCCCAAGCTTGTCTGTGCTAGGTTGCTGCCAAGGACCTGTTTGTCTGTTAATTAAATGCCGTAATTTATCCCTGGCTCGGAGTGTGCTTTGGTGTGGAACGAGGGGGGGGGTCAGAACAGATACCCAAAGTCACCTTACCTGTCCGATGCTGCTTAGGTTCATGCTTAACCCCACTGTATTCCACCAGCGTGGTTTTATTGAATGTTGCTTCAGATACCAGCTGAAATGTGATATTGCTGTAACATATTCCAGGCAGCCAGTGATTGAAAACCGTTTTGCCTTTAAAGAAATCTGTGGAGTGGTAAATAAATGCCGCGCATTAAATTCGCTCATTCAAATTCACAGTTCCTGAGGAGAACTGCTTGTCACTGTCATGAAGATTTAAATAAGAATCTAAAACTATTAGTAACATTTGAATCTCCTCTGCTCTTATTCCGCCTCTCTTTTTCTGGTTGTCATAAGTCCTTAGACGCTCAAGCCAAAGAAACAAACTTGAAACCTGGCACAATTGTTACAACTGGCAACATGAACTGAGAGATAACAAATATTTCAAAGAGGAGATGATATAATCTTCTTGACATGATCTGCATGAAAGGGGTTCTTGAAAGCCAACTAGCGAAGGGACATATTTCACAGAGTATAAATAAGTCAAACACGTAAAACTGATTGTCAAGTTACTTCTGTCAGGAAGAGATAAACCTTATGCTTCGGGCTCTACTTTCTTTTTTGTTTAAAACCCTGAAAACGAGCCAAAACATTTCAAAATATAGAACAGAAAATTCTAGCAATATTCCCAGTGGGAAAATTCAGGTTTTTTCATATAAATGTTCATCCCTAGTTCTGTTCTTCAAGCCTCTTAATTGTTGTTATTAATAACTGGGAGTTAAGAAAATTTGGCTAACTTATTGCAAATCAATCAATGTATGTATGTATGTATGTATGTATGTATGTATGTATGTATGTATGTATGTATGTATCAGGGGTGGGTTTCTCGCCCCGTTCCAACCAGTTCAGTTGGAACAGGGCCGGCAGTGTCCTCGTGCACGCGCGCAGTGCACGCATGCGTACTAGCGTCTGTGCGACGCTCCAGCTGCTCCTGGAGGATCGCGCAGGCGCTGTATGCGTCCTGCGCATGCGTGGAAGCGCAGAACTCGTCAAAACCGGGTAAGGAGTGCGGGCGGGCGGGTGCGCCCTTCGCCGTTCCCGGAAGTTACTTACTTCCGGGTTCGCCGACCAACCGGTTCGCAGGGACCGCTGCGAACCGGTTGAAACCCACCCCTGGTATGTATGTATGTATGTATGTATTCATTCATTCATTCATTCATTCATTCATTCACTCACTCATTCATTCAATTTTTATAGCTGCCAATCTCAATCAACAACACTTTATAGTTCTAAAACTATAAAAATGACTTAAAAAGCAATTAAAACTTCCAAAATAAATATACACAACAGTTGAGATAGTCAATCAGTTAACAATAAAGCCAATGAATAAGACCCTTAATACATTTAGTGCCTCCAGGCTTGGAAAACAGCCAAATTTTTAAAGCCAAGATTTTAAGCCAATAGTATGGTGCAGTGATAAAGATGTTGAATGTGGACTAGAAGACTCAGGTTCAAATCCACCCTTAGCAAGGTAACTTTGAGCCAGTGCCTCTATGATAGTTCCACATAACTTGCAAGGTTTAGCTGCAGGGAAGATCACGGAAAGGGAAGGATGGATCTCGGAAACTAACATATTAACAAATAGCAAACAGAAATCCCCTATCCCAGGCAGTCCCTTAACAAAATAAAAAGGAATATTTTTTGCAAGGCATCCTGACAGATATGGGATAGAAAGAGGGGAAATGTTGGCCTTGAGGACAGTAATCAATAACAGGAATTCTTGCAAGGCGCTACACAACGTCAACATGTTAGGTGCCAAATATTACATTAAAATGTTAAATGTAATGTTAACTGTTAAAATGTTAAAAGTTATAATATTAAAAGTTAACATTATAAAATGGCGAAAGAGTTAATGCAAGGAAAATGAGAACTTGCAAGAGTAGCTTTTTTATCTACTTATTGTACATGTGGGCAGACATACATGCATGAATACAAATAATTGTCTCCTTTTAAGTCCCAATAAGTAAATGTAAATGAAAGGGTTGTTTGAACATATACGCAACAACACACAAAGACATCCTCAATTGTTCTGGCATTGTTCTGGTCTTGATTTTAAGATGTATTTTCCACCCACCTTTATATAACATTGTCCGATACTCTCTTCCTTCCCAGTAACTTATGTTCACCCGAGTGAAAACATTATACTTCTCTGGATACTGGATTTCAAACAATACTTCTGTTTCAGGTGATGGTTTATAATCGTAGATGGAAACATTGGTTACAGGTAGAGGTCCTTTGAAAGAGAGATAAAATGAAAAGACAAAGAGTGACTTGAGGTATCCAGAAAATGCTATTGAAATCCAGTGCCATTTTTACAAAGTTTTGGGACTGGTTGTGGTACTGTTCTCACCCAGGCGTCCTTAACAAGCAAGAAGCAGAGTCTTGGTCCTGGAAAAAACCCTTTTATTTACACGACTGTGAATTCCTTTCATTCACAGTCCACAAGGCTTAGCAAGCAATCTTTCAGAGGGTTGTTTATCAAATACAAACCTTATCTTGTTTGGCGAGCTGCCAAATAACTAGTTCCAAACGCAGGGCAAGGCAAAACTTGGCACAGAATCTCTTATAGTTACAAACAGAACTTTTATCTCTTGACACGACCACATTAACTTATTGTTTCCTGCAAAAGCCCACTTCCCGTTCGCTCCTCTTTTGTTTCCTATGGGAGGGGCCAATCACCTCCAAGGTGTGGCTTTATTTTTAAGTCAACCCTGTTTTCTTAGTTGTTCTTGTCTTCTGGCAGCTCTGTGCATGCCCACACTGAGAATAGACTCCAGCTGTTCCTCTGCCTCACTGCTGTCTAGCTCCCTCTCTGCCTCTGACACAGAGCCCTCGTCTGAGCTTTCCTCAACCCCCAGGACCGGCCCATGTTTCTTCCCAACCTTCTCACTGTCTGAGTCTGCTGCCAGCTCTTCTGGCTGCCAGCGGGCCACAAAAGGTACCACCAGCGGAAGGGGAGAGGGGCCCTCTATGGGGAGTAAACAGACATTCCAGCTTAGTGTCTGTGGGGGAGATCAATCCCTTAAATCTATAGCTGCTATTTCCCAAGGGAAGACAAACAGTCTAGTGAGATTTTTCTAATGTAGGTGATTGTAGAAGTGGAAGAGCCTGAGGGGGAGTCAAGCAAGTCATCAGCTTAGAATCTGTACATTGCCACAAATGGTCTAAGTCAGGGGTCAGCAAACTGCGGCTCTGGAGCCGCATGTGGCTCTTTCCTCCCTCTGCTGCGGCTCCGTCACCAGTCGGCACCACAATTTTGAGAGGAGCTTCCAGTGGGGGGAGGGGGGAGAGAAGCACTGTGCACCAGGAGAAGACTCTATGTCAAGGGGAGGGTTTTCCAGTTGTCTCCACAATTGACAGGGCTTTCAGTTATGACAGGTAGAGGAAAAAGTACACTGCACTAGGAGGAGACTCTATGGTGGGGGAATTGAACTTCCGGTCAGCTCCAGAATTGAAGAGGGGGCTTCCGATTAGGACCTTTGTGACTCCAGGTGTTTTCTGTGGGTCCAAATGGCTCTTTGAGTGTTTAAGTTTGCCGACCCCTGGTCCAGGTCCTCTTGTATTCTATTAACCATTACCTACTTTCAAAATAGTGCTAACCCTTAGGTGACTAAATTCCTGTGCAGCGACGTGAACTATAAATCAATTTAATTGGAACCTTACAGTGGTCAACAATAAAATGTCTATTTGAGTGATTCTGGTTGCTTCCATCTGACAGGGACTTTTTCTTGCAATAAATAACTAACAATGATGGGTCCCATCCATTAAAAAATGTCATCTTGCATCTTTGGACCTTCCTCAAGATCTTATTGGCTCTGAAGTGGATCAGAGCTTTGAAAACATGCAAGTGTTCTTAGGCTTAGCAGGAGTTCGTATTTAACTGAGCTGCCTTCATAGGTTTTTCTAATGCTATTTTATTCCATATCTGAACTGTGCTTTGCATGCTATTATCTACTTAGATGTGCTAAGGAATTCCTGGAGTTGAAGTCCACAAGTCTTAAAGTTGTCAAGTTTGAACTCCCCTGTTTTTTTTTCCTAAAGGGTTAGGGGTGCAAGGGTCTTGTAACTTGACAGCTTTAAGACTTGCGTGCTTCAATGCCAGAGTTTCTGAGCCAAAATTTTGGTTGCTAAGCAAGAGCGTTGTTAAGTGAGTTTCACCACATTTTACAAGTTGGCCACGCCCACCCAGTCACATAGCTGGCAAGCCACTCGCACCTGGCCAATGGCCAGAAAACTACTCCCACCCAGTCACATGGCTGGCAAGTCACTCCCACCTGGTCACATGGCTGAAAAACCACTCCCACCTGGTCACATGGCCAGCAAGCCACTCCCACCCAGTCACATGGCCGGCAAGCCACTCCCACCCGGTCACATGGCTGACAAGCCACTCCCACTCGGTCACATTGCCGGCAAGCCGCTCCCACTCAGTCCCATGACCAGCAAGCCACTCCCACAAAGCAGGCCACACCTACAGAAGAGGTTCTAAAAAATTTTGAAACCCACCACTGGGGTGTGGACACACACGTGTGCTGTCACACACACACACACAATTTTGGCACACGTGGAGAAAAAGGTTAGCTATCACTGTCCTAGGCAATAAAATGAGCTTGCAAATTAAGAGTATCCTGAATGGAATAGGAATAGGAATAAGTTTATTTATAGGCCGCCCTTTTCCTTGAGGGGACTCAGGGCGGCTAACAACTTATAGGGAGGGGATACAAACAGTAACATATAACATAACACATAATTAAAAATAAACAACATTCATTCAGCATTCGGGTGGGGGCGAATTATAATCTTTACCCCCAGGCCTGACGGGATAGCCAGCTCTTGAGGGCTGCGCGGAAGGTCTGAAGGGTGGTGAGGGTACGAATCTCCACGGGGAGATCGTTCCAAAGGGTCGGAGCTGCTACTGAAAAGGCTCTCCTCCGCGTAGTGGCCAGCCGGCACTGGCTGGCAGATGGCACTCGGAGGAGGCCTAATCTATGAGATCTAATCGGTCTCGAGGAGGTAATTGGCAGGAGGCGGTCTCTCAAGGTACTCTCAATGGGTACCTTCTAATGGATTTTATTTATTTTTTATATTGTTAGCACATTTTTAAACTACCCACCTACTTCACAGAGGGACCCTTAGTGGTATACAGTAAGCTATTAAAATATAAAAATAATACATAAAAGCTAAAAATGCAAAAGGGGCAAGGATGTAGAAAACCCTATTGAAAAGTAACTGAAAGTCGAAGGGAGAGCTTTCCGTAGCTCCACAACTGCATGCCCCTCTGGTTCCCCCCACCCCTTGCAAGCTTGCAGGGCCTAGTTTTCACTCCTTTCAAGAAGGCAAGGAGGCTGGGCGCCTGCTCACCGCCAGTGGGATAATATTCCACAGGGGAAATGGCAGAGATTAGGATTAGATCAAAGGATTAGGATTCAACCAGATCCTACGCAACTCTTCGGATTGGGGCAGATTTGTAGGTTTAAAGCAAGCTTAGCGCCTGTGACTGAGTATGGATTTTCCAGCAGCTCGGTCATGATGGTTTCATTAGCCACATACTGTGTTTTATTCTCAAAACACATCCATATATCTGTAATGTACCTGCGGTGTTCAGAGAAGATGTACGTAGATTGTACTTAGCTATAATATGGGTTGAATCATTTTGAGCTAAACATTCTCTCTCAGCCCAGCATGCCTGGTTAGAGTATTATGGGTTTACGTCCCATAAAAAGGGCCATCTTGGGCTCTTAAAGCAAAGATGAGATATCAACACAATCAATCAATAGTTAAGTAGTGCACCAATTGAAACAGCTGTTCCAAGCCTAACACCCTCCAGATGTTTATGACTAGGATTACACTGGGTGAGAATGCTGGAAGCTGCAAAATTAACTCATTTGGAAAAGGTTTATTTGAGGTACAGTATTTGCCCATGTTACATACCGTTACAAACACTCCATAATCTTTGGCCAGGCACTCCAAGTAAGCCCAACCCTATCTCACCATGTTTTTCTGATGAATAAAGAAGAAGAATTATTCCTGAGGAAATAATATGGGCTGAAGAAGGCTCTGCAAAAAAATAGAGTCAATGATTACCCCAAAGAATGAAGAGCTGGAAAGATCAGCTCTTTGAACCTGTCCGGATAAAGTAAAGCACCAGAGATCACCCACAAGCAGGTGTGGGATTCAGTCAGTTTGGACCGGTTTGGGTGAACCAGATGTTAATTTTACATCTGGTTCCCCAAACTGGTAGTTGCAAGGACTCGCCAATAGTTGCAAGGAGGAGAATAAACATTCCTGGAGGCAAAGTAGGGTAAAAAAAAGCAAGCCAATGTGAAAGCAAGGTAAGATATAGGATGAGATTTATGGATGATTTCTCCAGGGCTAAAGTGTAAAAGAATTCCTGATTACAGCCATTGCAAGAGAGCTTTGAGATTCCAGAGAGATGCTGCTGGCCACACGCTACTAGCCAAGCAAATCTTTCATTACTTTCTGCCTTGCACAGCTTTCCCAAGCTATAATAATCCCATCCCAATCTTCTAATTATGGCAACTTTATAGACTAAGTGATTACATTAGCCGGTTACTTCTTCCTAGAAGAAATTGAATAAGGAAGAGATGCTGTATTCATTTTTATTACAAATTTATTTCGTGCCTGATCTCTTGATCGGATTAGCTGATAATTAGATTCAGCCAAAGGCCTTGTAAATTGCCTCTTTCCTGCCATTTTCCTTCTGAGAGCCAGCAAATCAGGATGAGCCAAAGGAAGAGACTGAGAAGAAAGTATAGTGTGTGGGGGGGGGGAATTCTTCTCTGCTAAAGCCTACATTATCTTAAGAAGGGGAAGAGAAACAATAGCAATAGCAATAGCAGTTAGACTTATATACCGCTTCATAGGGCTTTCAGCCCTCTCTAAGCAGTTTACAGAGTCAGCATATCGCCCCCACAGTCTGGGTCCTCATTTCACCCACCTCGGAAGGATGGAAGGCTGAGTCAACCTTGAGCCGGTGAGATTTGAACCGCTGAACTGCAGATAACAGTCAGCTGAAGTGGCTGCAGTACAGCACTCTAACCACTGCGCCACCTCGGATTCTGGACCAAGCGAAAGCCCAATTGGTTAACGATACCATTTCCTCCCCTTTTTTTTCTTCCTCCTGTATGGTTTGTCTTTCCCCAGGAAAAAAATCTCATTAGAATCCTGGACCCATTTCTCATATAAGGTGTTGGATGAATAACTCCGAAAGCTTGAAACCAGGGCAAGAACTGTCTAGGATCCTATCTCCACAATCTGCCTATTTTAATGACTCCATGCAGGGGTGGGTTGCAGGGGGTTCCCCCCCCGCCCCTCCCAGGAGTCCCCACGTGGCCCGTTTTGGATGCAGATAAGTGCAGGGTGTGCGTGGAGGCTCACGGAGGGCGAAAAATGGGCCTACCAGAAGTTCAGGAAAGCTGGAGGCCAGAGGGCCTCAGGAATCTGGGGAGGCCATTTTCACTCTCCCGGAGGCTCGAGAAAAACCTCCGGAGCCTGGGGAGGGCAAAAACGCATGCCCCCTCACTGTGGTGCAGGAGGCCGACTAGGCCATGCCCACCCAGCAACCGAGCAGAGAACCCCTTGCTAAAATTTTTGAAGCCTGATTCCATGGGTGGTCAATGTTTTATCCTCTAAGCATAGAGGATACACACCATATTCACACAAAGAAATCCTGCATTGCAAGGCAGGCAGGGGAAGACCTGACCTAAGTGATTATTTTGCAGGAAAGTCAACTCGTTTCCTTTCCGAACGTACTCTGCAAACCAAGTCTCTAGAAATCGCTTGCTATCATCTTCTTCTTCTTCAACAACCCCTTAATCCCTTGTGGGGTTGAGACTGGGCAACTGAATGGAGCTAAGGTAAAGGTTCCCCCACACATGCATGCTAGTCGTTTCCAGCTCTAGGGGGCAGTGCAGTAGTGGGTTTCAAAATTTTTTTAAACCTCTTCTGTAGGTGTGGCCTGCTTTGTGGGAGTGGCTTGCCAGCCATGTGACCAGGTGGGAGTGGCGTGCCAGCCATGTGACTGGGTGGGAGTGGCCAACTTGTAAAATGTGGTGAAACTCACTTAACAACGCTCTTGCTTAGCAACCAAAATGTTGGCTCAGAAACTCTGGCATTTGAAGCACGCAAGTCTTAAAGTTGTCAAGTTACAAGACCCTCGCACCCCTAACCCTTTAGAAAAAAAAACCCCAGGGGTGTTCAAACTTGACAGCTTTAAGACTTGTGGACTTCAACTCCCAGAATTCCTCCTCTCACTCTTCATCTTGATGATGTGCGGATGGGCAGGGGGAGGGAGCTGGAAACGGTTCTAAACAACACTGTAGATTTGTGGAACCTCTTCTATAGAAGAGGTTAGAACTGGCAGGAACCCAACCCTGGGTCAGTGCTCAACTCCGTTTCAAAGCCGAAGAGCCAGCGCTACTCAAAGACATCTCCGTGATCATGTGGCCAGCATGACTAAACACTGAAGGCACACAGAATACAGTTACCTTCCCACCAAAGGTAGTCCCTATTTTTCTACTTGCATTTTTACATGCTTTCTAACTGCTAGGTTGGCAGAAGCTGGGACAAGTAATGGGAGCTCACTCTGTTACGCGGTGCTAGGGATTCAAACTGCTGAACTTGCAACTTTTCTGGTCGACAAGCTCAGTATCTTAGCCATTGAGCCACCAGAGTAGCAGAGTGTTTACTGGCCAGACGCCCTTCCTGACGCCAATGCGGAGATTTGTTCAGCAGATATACTCTCCTTGTGCCGAGAGACAGAAATATCTGCCTCTACCTAGTCTCAAACTCACAGCCTCCTGATTGTGAGGCCACCACACTACTCTCTAGAAACTGCTTGCAAAATATTCTATTTATTTGTCTGCTTGTTTGTAAAAATTATTGGCTGCCCATCTTCCATAACTCTGGGTGGCTTACAATCATAAAAGGTCTACAGGTCTTACAGATTCTTGTGCTAAATAGAGAGCTCAGGGCTTAACCATAATCATTATAATGACGATCATCTAGTTTAATCTGAGTACACCAAATGGTTCAGCCACCATATATGGAACCATCCACATATTAAATATGTGGATGGTTCTTTGAATTATGTGGCCATAAAGAACGGCCACATTTTGAAATGAAAGTTAAAATTCAGTGAAATCTCAATGATTTAAATATATTTCAGGTGAACTGTTTTGCTCTTTATATTTTCTAGCATCCAAAAAGGGGTTAAAAATGGTGCTCTTTATTAACTTGAGAAGAAACAGTATGTTTTTTATACTACATAAGAAGCAGAGATCAGAGGAAAAGCTCTCCCTGGTTTTTTTTCAAAGGCTTGCTCTTAAGGTGTTCTTCTTTTCTTCTTTCCTATCCTCAAAATAGTTTGCCCTTTGATATTAACCTTTAAATTCTTAGATGTTGGCATTAGAGCCTGCATCATACAAGGAAACCTCATGAGGTTGGCTACAAATGGGGACATTTGCAAGACAGAGGCTTGGAAATGGAAACTACCCAGCATGTTTTAAATAGGCTTGTCTGTTATGGGGAAGTAAATAAGTACAATGTTGTGGAAGGAAAGACTTATAAACATTTACAACTTGTACCTGAAGTTGTGTATAAGGTACTATATTTCTTTGTCGGGAAATATTTGGTGTAAAATGAGATGATGGCTTAAGGAACAACATTTGGCTTGATTAGAACTGGGTCCAAATCAGGGGTGAAATGCTCTGAAGTCTGCTACCGGTTCGCATCCGTGCAGTTCGCCTGAACCAGTAATTTAAAAATGCTACCGGTTCGGGTGAACTGGTAGCTCTGACGATCAGCTGTGTGGCAATCAGCTGTGCCCAGGGGTGAAATCCAGCAGTTTCTGACAGGTTCTGGAGAACCGGTAGGAGAAAATTTGAGTAGTTCGGAGAACCGGCAAATGCTGGCCCGAGAGTGGGGTGGGAATGGAGTTTTTGCAATATCCTTCCCCTGCCATACCCATCAAGCCACGCCCACCAAGCCACACCACACCCACCAAGCCACACCCACAGAACCGGTAGTAAAAAAAATTGAATCTCACCACTGGCTATGCCATGTGAGCATTTTTTTTACTACTGGTTCAGGCGAACTGGTCCGAACCAGTAGGATTTTACCCCTGGTCCAAATGGCCTTTCAAAATTCCTCCCAGGGATAGAGACAGAGGCGGTTAGTAGACAACTTCCCCAACTTTTTTGACATGAGGAAGGGAGGAAGCAATTTCTCAAGGATGCCTTTTAAAGATTCTCATTAGAGGCAGCTCCCGCCAGATGTCTTCCCTGGGTTGAATATAAATGTAGGAAGCCAGGCAGGCTATAAACTCTCTATAGAAAGAAAGGCTTGTACAATGAAAGACAGAACGTTCACAGATAATCCTTGCCCATATCCATCACTGTACATAAAAAGAAGTTCCATGAGAATGAAATAAACCTTGAATGCAAATTTTCCTTCAAACTGAACAAGAATTAGTACATTAAAATGCAGAAATGGCAGATTAGTGATCTATCTTTTAATCAGATATAACCAATCTGATTCAGAATTAGGCAGCTTGCTATGGAATCAGAAATCAATCTATCTATCTATCTATCTATCTATCTATCTATCTATCTATCTATCTATCTATCTATCTATCTATCTATCATCTCTCTATCTCTCTATCATCTATCTATGTATCTATCTATGATCTATATCCATCCATCCATCCATCCATCCATCCATCCATCCAACCAACACCCGTATCTGTCTGTCTGTCTGTCTGTCTGTCTCTGTCTCTATCTATCTATCTATCTATCCATCCATCTGTTATCTATTTACCTACTTACCTGTCTTCTTTGTCTGTCTGTCATCTACCCGTTTGTCTGTGTCTGTCCTCTATCTGTCATCTATTTATCTGTCATCTATCAATCTATCAATCTATCAATCTATCAATCTATCTTTCTACCTACCTACCTACCTACCTACCTACCTACCTACCTACCTACCTATCATCATCTGTCTATCTATCTATCTCTATCTATCTATCTATCTATCTATCTATCTATCTATCTATCTATCTATCTATCTATCTATCTATCTATCTATCTATCTATCTATCTATCTATCTGCGTCACCAATCGTTTTTCTGCGTCACCAATCGCTGGGCGGCAGCGAGATAAAAGGAAGGGGCTGATAATTTCAGGCGATGCTTTTTGTTCGGCTGTCTCCACTTTGTATGCTGCGGGCAGGTGACGTTACTGGCGCCTGCTAAGGTGGCCTCTTGCTAAAAATCGATTCTGCGTCATCGCGCAATTTGGAAGGATTCCATCTCCCCCCAGTTTATATGGAGGGTGCAAGGATTGATCTCTCTTAAATTGCCTCGCGGAGTTCACACAAAGGCTATAAGCCAAGAATTGAAGGACGCCATGTGACCTCTTTTAATCTTAGTGGGAACTGAGGCAATTGTGATTTGCTCAACCATGGTTTGCACAAACATGGGTTAATATATATGTGTGTGTGGGTTTCTGCATCATGAGTATGTTCCCATCAGCTGTTCCCTAACGGGCAGAAGTTTCAAGTAGTATCTCAAATCCTGTTTGCTGGGATTTGTAGTGGAGGCAGCCCCTTGTGGTCCAGGGCTTCTGGATCAAGCAGTGGAAAGACTGGAACTTAGGCAAAGGGCTGGTGTAAATGTAAAACTGACGGGGATCTGGGATGTGCGAAGGAACATGGCTGCCGGGCTTTTCGCTCCGGCGTCCACACTGGAAAAATAGCCAAAAGAAGGAGAAATTGCTCCTAGAAATCGAGCGTGAGAGAGACCAGGGCGCGAGCGATTTCTCGGAGGGTCTGGTGTTGGCAGTGGACTGGAGAGATTTTGCTCTCCAAGGCTGCCTTTTACAAAAAACGCCGACGCCGCTCGGAGGTGCCCGGAAGACGCCGCGGCTCAGCTGATTAGTGAGGCGCTCAGAGACACCACCCGGTCGCCGTTCGGAGGCTGAAGAGAGATCAGGGCAAGAGCGATCTTACGGAGAGTTTGGTGCTGGCAGCGGAGTGGAGAGATTTTGCTCCCCGAGGCTGCCTTTTGCGAAAGACGCTGACGCCGTTCGGGGGCGCCCAGAAGACGCCGCGGCCCAGCTGATTCAGAGCGGCCTTTAAAGACACCGCCCGGGTGCCGCTTGGAAGGCATCGCGACCCAACTCGGTTAGAGGCGTTGGATAACTATCGTTGGAGGTTCGTTGTGACCCGGCTGACCTGAGAGAGCCTTGACTCTCCTCCACTTGCTGGCTGAGAAAAATCTCTCCCCCCCCTTTATGCTACTTTCTTTCTCGTCTGTGTGTTTGGTTGCTGTGGACTTGCATTGGATTATTCATTGCCCCAGGGAGAAGGCGGTTAGCCTGGAACAGCACTGGGAGAGAATGGGAGGCTGTCTTCATCTGCTGCTACTGCATCCCCCTTCCTCTCCCCTCGGCTTGGCCTCCCCTGTTGGTGCATTCTCCCCCCCACTGGGCCGTTGCCATTGCCATTGCAGGGCCTTTTGCTGGGTGGGACTAGACTCCTCTTGGAATGCGGCTTTTGGACCTTTTGGAGTATACCTTCATCTGCTCTTTTATCTACACTTTCATCTGCCACGGCCATTGTCGCCTGATGCCGCCTTGGACCTGCGGCCACAGATAGCGCCACTACTGGCCGAGCGGGGGTACTTACAGTACATAGAAGGCCCTCTTCTTGCCTTAACCATCTTGGACTTTTTTTTTGGACCTTCCCAGAACTATTCGCACTTTAAACCAATCAATTTTTATGCGCAATTTATAATTTCTTTCTTTTCTTTCACCTTTTTCTTCTGTCTTTGTATGGGTTATGATTGAGGTACGCTTGAGATGGATGAATGTCCCACTTTTTTATGATCATATTGTTGTAATTTTGTGTTTTTAACTTCTTACGTGGGGACTGTTTGGGGGAGTGTATGAGTATGCGTGATTCGGAGGACCTGCCGGGAGTTGCGGGGGCCACGGGGGTGGTTGAGGGGACCAGAGACACGGGAGAGGGTCGGGGTATTGCGGTCGTAACAGGGAGGGGCAGATACGGCGGGGACTTTAGGGCAGGCCATTACCGGGGAAGGAGGGTTCGCTACATTACAGAGATCCCTCCTTCCGGCCCTAGGAGTCCCACTCCAAGACCAGATGGCGCAAGTAGTCAGGACCCTGGTCTCAGGCTGTTGTCGCTAAATGCCAGGTCTGTTGTACATAAAGCTCCTCTCGTCCGGGACTTAATTTTAGACGAGAGGGCAGACCTGGCATGTATTACTGAAACCTGGCTGGGCCCAGAGGGAGGAGTCCCCCTTGTAGAGCTGTGCCCAGAAGGATTTCAGGTGCTGCATCAGCCGAGAGCCCAGGGAAGGGGTGGGGGTGTGGCCGCTGTTATCCGAGAGTCGTTAGTTCCTCGTAGGGTCCCTGCTCCGGAGATTGTCGGGTGTGAGTCTTTGCTGTTAAAGTTGGACCTCAAGGGTCAAGTGGGTCTGCTGCTAACGTACCTGCCTCCCAACAGCGTTGCAGCAGCCCTCCCCTCGCTCCTCGAGTCGGTAGCCGAGCTGGCAATTGAGTTCCCTAGGTTGATGGTCCTGGGGGACTTTAATTTGCCGTCGCTCGGTGAAAACTCTGATGGGGCGCAGGAGTTCATGGCTTCCATGACAGCCATGGGCTTGACCCAAGTAATTCGGGGCCCAACCCATTCAGCGGGACACATGCTTGACCTCGTATTTCTCTCGGAGCAGTGGATTTGTGATCTTGGTCTGAGGGGGAGTGACATCATACCCCTGTCGTGGTCAGACCATTGCCTACTGAGGCTCGACTTCCGGAGGCCAAACCCCCACTGTAGGGAGGAGGAACCGACCAGGTGGTTCCGCCCCAGGCGTCTTATGGAGCCAGTAAGGTTCCAGACAGAGCTTGGGGTTATTCCTGACTCTTTCGCCCACAATCCGGTGGAGACTCTGGCTGCTGCGTGGCACTCGGCAGCGTCGGAGGCCCTCGACCGGATTGCGCCACTGCGGCTCCTCCGAGGCGGCGGATCCCGGAGACCCCCTTGGTTCACCGAGGAACTCCGGGAGATGAAGCGCCGGAGGAGATGCCTAGAGCACCGTTGGAGGTCCGATAAGTCCGAATCGAACCGGGCAATGGTAACCACCTGCACCAGGGAATACACCAGGGCACTTAGGGCAGCAAAAAGATCGCACATAGCCACCCTGGTAGCATCCGCTGAGTCCCGCCCAGCCGCCCTGTTTAGGATAACCCGCTCCCTATTGAACAAAAGGGAGGCGGGGGAACCCTTGCAGGGCAGAGCTGAAGAATATGCCCAATTCTTAGCGGACAAAATTGCTCGGTTTCGGTCGGACTTGGACTCCACCCCCGCAGTTCCAGCCGAGGCGCAGGGGGACCAAGTAGAACAGCTCTGGGTTGAGTTTCAAGACGTTACCCCCGGGGATGTGGACAAGGCCATGAGAGCTGTAAGTACTTCCACCTGCGTTCTGGATCCGTGTCCCTCATGGCTGGTTACTAACTGCAGTGAGGTGACACGAGGCTGGATCCAGGCGGTTGTGACCGCCTCCCTTCGGGAGGGGAACTTCCCCGCCGCACTGAAAGCGGCGGTGGTGAGACCCCTCCTGAAGAAACCATCCTTGGATCCAGCTGTTCTTAATAGCTATCGTCCAGTCTCCAACCTTCCCTTCCTGGGGAAGGTTGTTGAGAAGGTGGTGGCCTTCCAGCTCCAACGGTCCTTGGAGGAAGCAAACTACCTAGACCCCTTCCAGTCAGGCTTCAGGCCCGGTTACAGCACAGAAACCGCTTTGGTCGCATTGATGGATGATCTCTGGAGAGCCAGAGATGAAGGACGTTCCTCCATCCTGGTCCTCCTTGACCTCTCAGCGGCTTTCGATACCATCGACCATGGTATCCTTCTGCGACGACTGCGGGAGGTGGGAGTGGGAGGCACCGTGTTACGGTGGTTCTCCTCCTACCTCTCGGACAGGTCGCAGTCGGTGTTAGTGGGGGGGCAGAGATCGTCCCCTAGGCCCCTAAATTATGGGGTGCCTCAGGGTTCGGTCTTATCCCCCCTACTATTCAACATCTACATGAAACCGCTGGGAGAGATCATCCGCAGGCACGGGATTAGATACCATCAATATGCGGACGATACTCAATTGTATCTGTCCGCCCCGTGCCAAATCAATGAAGCGGTTGACGTGATGAGCCGGGGTCTTGAGGCCGTTATGGACTGGATGAGGGTGAACAAGCTTGTGCTCAACCCAGAAAAGACCGAGTGGCTGTTGTGTTTCCCTCCCAAAGATTTGGTTATTATTCCACCACTCAGGCTGGGGGGTCAAATTTTATACCCCTCAGAGAGGGTTCGCAACTTGGGAGTCCTCCTGGATCCACAGCTGTCATTTGACCACCACTTGACGGCTGTGACCAGGGGGGCATTCGCCCAGGTTCGCCTGGTGCGCCAGTTGCGACCCTACCTGAATCGGGAGGCTCTCACAACAGTCACTCGGGCCCTTGTGACCTCTAGGCTGGAATACTGCAATGTGCTCTACATGGGGCTGCCCTTGAGGAGCATCCGGCGACTTCAGCTAGTGCAGAATGCAGCCGCGCGAGTGATTGCGGGTGCACCCCGATTCACCCGCATAACACCTATCCTCCGCGAGCTGCGCTGGCTACCTGTTGATCTCCGGATGCGCTTCAAGGTGCTATTAATCACCCATAAAGCCCTACATGGCAGTGGATCTGGATACTTGAGAGACCGCCTTCTGCCAATTACATCCCTACGACCGATAAGATCTCATAGATTAGGCCTCCTCCGTATTCCATCGGCCAGCCAGTGTCGGCTGGCAACTACAAGGAGGAGGGCCTTCTCAGCAGTAGCCCCGACCCTTTGGAACGAGCTCCCCGTGGAGATTCGTACCCTCTCCACCGTCCAGGCCTTCCGCATAGCCTTGAAGAACTGGCTCGCCCGTCAGGCCTGGGGATAGGATAGTTACCCGCCCGAATGATGAGTGTTTGTTGCTTGCTATTTTATTACATGTTTTGTCCTACTGTCTGTATTCCCCTTTCCCAGTTTTTGTGTGAGCCGCCCTGAGTCCCCTCAGGGAAAAGGGCGGCCTACAAATTCTAATAAAATTCTAAATTCTAAAATTCTATCTATCTATCTATTACTTGAAGGGGAGGCAGAGTAGCAAAACATGATCTATAAAAGCAACAACAGATGGTAGAGATGACATCTGTTGGATGCTGTGAGTGAGATCCCTAGGAGGAGACTTAGGTTTCAAGGCTACACTCAAACCATTGTTTTCATATGTTCTGTAATTGCCCACACACTTCCCTCACACCCGAAAAATGAGACCATTCTGATATGCAGCCCTCTTGCAAACATCCCTAGACACTGGAGGACTGCTGTGAAATGGCAAAGGACTGCTCAGAGACCCACTGAGCTGTGTCACTGTGCATTGTTGTTGATGGTTTCATAGGCTCCCTCCCATCGCAGGATCTAATGACGGCTGACAGATGGAGCTGGAAAGCATTGTCTGTCTGGATCCAAGCGATGTGCCAAACATTAGGATCCAGTCGCATCCCAGTTAGACACTGACTTTATCAATACGATCTCATAGGGACTCAACGCAATATCCCAAAGATCGTTAAGAAACAGGGAGCCATTTGACACAGAACAAGGAAAACAGTGCTTATTCCCCCCCCCCAAATTGCTGCCATGGTTGCCATGACAACCAAGATAACTAAAAATTGCAGCAGTTAAAAAAATGCAGCATTTAAATGGCGAATGTTTGCGAACACAAGCAAGGCTACGGGTTCTCCATTCATACTTGTCCTTTGCGTTTCTTGCTATCTTTTGCCTGGTCCCAACTTTTGAGCTAAGATACATGACTTGCTTAGCCTGGTCCCTCTAGGCCAGGGGTATCAAACTCAATTTCATTGAGGGCCACCGCAGGGTTGTGTTTGACCTTGGGGAAAGTAAGGTGAGATGCCCAGTGGGCATGGCCAGGGTGGCGAGGGTGGGCCTGGCCAATTCAACGTCACTTGTGTTGGGGGCACATGTGGTGGCCCAGGCAGGGCTGGGGGGGGATCCACTTTTGCTAGCACTCTGCCAGAGAAAACGGAGCTAAGGAGAGTCACAAGTGGCCCTCCCGAGCTCCGTTTTCACTGGCAGAGGCATCCCGGGTCAGTCCATCACTATTTCTAGGGTGGCCCTACGGGCCAGATCTAAGCACCATGTGGGCCAGATCTGGCCTGTGGACATGGAGTTTGACACCCCTGCTCTAGGCCAAGCAAAGGGGACAGCTGGCGACCTCTCATTTATACACGCGGTTAGCTGAATAACTGGCTCTCGAATGGATGTTTTAATTTAACAAACAGCAGTTATTTTGCAAATGAGGATGAGGCACCTGAGCCTTTATAGCATCACATCCCAACAGCTGTTTGCACCACGGGTGAAATACTTTGATCCACTGTAGGAGGGAAAGCTTAAATGCTCTCGTTCTCTCTCTCTCTCTCTCTCTCTGCCGTGATTGTAATCCGGATTGACATGTACGACATCTGTATTCTTTAAGCAAGGGGGTGGGGGGTGGGCGGTTAGCAGTCTCTCAGTTATGTTCAACCAGTTCTTTGCTCTCTAGAAAGAAACTTTGGGGGAAAGAAACATAAAGTATTGAAACTGAAGTTTGCCAGTTTGTCTAGTGCAGTGATGGCTAACCTTTGCCGGACCGAGTGCCCAAAGCATGCGCATGCATCCAAACCCCCCAAATGCAATGCATGCATGGCCCCTGCACATGCACCCACTCATATGCCCTGCCTGTCATGCATGCGCACATGCCCACCGCATGTGCTTCGCCCCTCTCTGCATGCACAGCAGAGACCTGAAGTCCAGTTAGAGGTGCACGTGCATGTACGACTGGCCTGAATTGGCTTGCATGCCCACAGAGAGGACGCTGCGTGCCACCTCTGCACACATGCCATAGGTTGGCTATCATGGGTTTAGTGGTTAAGGCACCAGTCTAGAAACCAGGAGGCCGTGAGTTCTAGTCCCAATTTAAGCATGAAGTCTGGCTAGGTGACTTGGGGCCAGTTATTATAGGGAAAATAGGAAAAGGAAAGAGTATTAAAAATATTCGCCACCTTGAGTTATTTATAAAAATAATAAAGGCAGGATTTTTTTAAAAAAAACCCTAAAAATGAATAAAATAGTATCTTCCTATTTCCCCATTACCAGTTGCAAATTTAAGGTTTTTTAAAAAGATTATCATGGTGATGATTGAAAAGAAGTCAGAGTAACTGAGTTACAAGCAAGACAAGGCTGGCAATTTAGGAAATGTTTGATTTATTGGCAAAACAACTTTATTACTTGAGAACTATCACTAGCCACAGTGGGGAAGGTCAAGGGGACTTACTAAATTGTTTCTCATCTGATGAATAGACTAACCCAGGGGTGTCCAAACTTGGGAACTTTAAGACGTGTGAACTTCAACTCCCAGAATTTCCCAGCCAGTCATGCTAACCCTAACTCTAACCCTAACCCATGCTGGCTGGGGAATTCTGGGAGTTGAAGTCCACAAGTCTTAAGGTTCCCAAGTTTGGACACCCCTGGACTAACCAATCTGCCCCCATCATGAATAAGCAGCAGAAAGATATGCCACCCACCAATGGTGGGTTTCAAAAATTTTTGGAACCTACTCTGTGGGTGTGGCCTCCTTTGTGGGAGTGGCTTGCTGGCCATGTGACCTGGTGGGAGTGGCTTGTCGGCCATGTGTTCTCTCTCTCTCTCTCCTTCCTTTTGTCTCTCTTTCCCTTTTTTCTTTTTTTCTTTCATCTCTCTCTCACTCTTTTTTTTCTTTTTTCTTTCTTTCTTTCTTTCTTTCTTTCTTCCTTTCTTTCTCTTTCTCTCTCTCTCTCTGTGTCAGTCTGTGTGTGTGTGTGTGTGTGTGTGTGTGTGTGGCAGTGGTGGGTTTCAAAAATTTTTGGAACCTCTTCTGTAGGTGTGGCCTGCTTTCCGGGTCCACTGGTGGAACCTCTTCTAACCGGTTCGGTAGATTTGACGAACCGGTTCTACCGAATAGGTGCGAACTGGTAGGAACCCACCTCTGCCACCCATGTTTCAAACAGATCAAATCAACAATGTTTTAAAAACATACTTACTAGTTAACACAGTGAGTGATCTAGTTGGCTTGGAAATCACATTGGCATTCACCACCATCAAGGTCACGATGTAGTAAAGACCATGGTAGGTGGCATTAAAAACCACAGGGGCAGGTAAAGTGCTGTTGAATTCATCAAACTGGAAAAAATAGTTCTTGGATTCGCCAGTGATCTTCACAACATACACCGAGGATGAGCTCACCACGTCAGCTGCTTCCAGGGAAATAACGATGCAGTTGTCATCTCGCACAACCACTTGGAGAGGTGCCACATTCTGGGGGGTCAAGAAGCAAAAGGAAACGGTATTAATGAGGATCCTGAACAGGCTGTCATGATGTTCACTGTTAAGCATTTAGAAGCCTGGATTGTGTTTCTGAAGGCTTTGAGCTAATGAGGAACTGGGAGGATTTTCTGTAAAAAAAAAAAAGAATCAAATTAGAATGTAAAAGAAAGTCACCATGAATTCCTGTTGGGGGAGGATCTGAATTTGTCACAACAGGATAAACACGACAAGAAATGAAATCCAGATGGCGTTTCTTCTTTTCTTACAAGATTAATACCCAGCTCTCAAAATGTATGAAGAGGCCTAAACACTGAGGGTTTTTTTTTCTTTATTTCTTTTTCAAATTAACAATAATTAATGACACCCAACTTCCAGTAACTCTGGAATATGACACTTATACCCAAAGTGGGGCAGAGCTCGCTGGTCCTTTGCACTACAGGTAGTCCTCAACCAGTGGTGGGATTCAAATAATTTAACAACCGGTTCTCGGCCCTAATGAATGGCTGGGTGGGCGTGGCTCAGTGGTCATGTGACTGGGTGGCCATGGCCAACTCAACGTCACTCACGTCAATGGGCGCTTCGCCTTAGCAGTTACAATGTAATGAGGGTTAACGGGAGAGGCAGTTTCTGTAAGCAGGGCAATAAAGATTAGGCTAGAAATAAAACCAGAATGTTTCCTTCCTTCCTTCCTTACAGGATTAGCCCTGTAAAGTGGAAAGAAACAAAAGGAGATTTTTTCCCCCAACAACCGGTTCTCTGGACTGCTTAAAAGGTTAACAGCCGGTTCTCCCGAATAGGTGCGAGCTGGCTGAATCCCACCACTGTCCTAAACTTACAAGAGTTTAGTGACGATTCAAAGTTAAAACAGCACTGAAAAAAGTGACTTATGACCATTTTTCACACTTACAACCGTTGCAGCATCCCCCCATGGTCACGTGATCAGAATTGACAACTGATTTGTATTTATGATGGTTGCAGTGTCCCGGGATCATGTGATCACCTTTTGTGATCTTTTGACAAGCAAAATCAATGGGAAAGTCAGAGTCAATTCACAATAGTGTTACTAACTTAACAACTGCATTTTAAATGACATGCTCTTACTGAAATATTATCACATTCTTATAATCAGGAACACATGTTTAAAATGGCCATTTTTCACTCACTGAGTGACACTTCATATCACCAACAGGAAAATAGTTTAGGATGAACCATTTGCTATGATGGAAAAGAGCTGAGACTTTGATGTTGACTTTCAACCATTAATATCTAGTTACATTCGCAGATGTTCACTGTCATTTCTCTAGCTATATATAACCAACTGTATGGATCTAAGTATGAAGGTTTTTTTTAGCAACAGTGAGAAAGTGGTTTGCTTTCTTCCAGGATTCTTTAAACTAGTTTGTTCCACAACCCTTAGTTTCTCAAATGATTTTCTATCCAGTGCCAACTCTGCTTGAGATTATATATTGATTATGTGCCTTCTATACACAACCAAACTGATAACAGGTACACTAACCAGCCTTAGAATTGAAAAAGGAAATATTGAAGTGGTAGATAGCTTCTGCCTTTTAGGATCAACTATCAAGAATAAAAGTTGGATCATAAGAAAGGCTGGGCAACAAAGAATGGAGGCCTTTGAACTATGGTGCTGGAGAAGACTCCCGCGAGTCCCTTGGACTGCAAGGTGATCAAACCAGTCAGTCCTAGAGGAGATCAACCCTAACTGCTTTGGCCAGATATTGAAGATGAACCTCAAGTACTTTGGCTGCCTAATGAGAAGGAAGGACTCACTGGAGAAGAACCTAATGCTGGAAATGATTGAGAGCAAAAGAACTCGGGGACAACAGAGAATGAGATGGCTGGATGGAGTCACCGAAGCAGTAGGCGTGAGCTTAAATGGACTCCAGAGAATGGTAGAGGACAGGAAGGCCTGGAGGAACGTTGTCCGTGGAGTCATGATGGGTCGGACTAGACTTCGCAACTAAGAACAACAACAACAAATTAAGAATAAGGGAACACACACTCAAAAGTACTCTAGGGCAGGGGTTCTCAACCCCAGGTCCATGGGCCAACAGCAGTTCATGGCATGCTAGCAAGCAGGCCATGCAAACAAGCGAAGCCCTATCCATGGGATGCAGGCAGCTGCAAAACCACATCCCTCCGGTCCGTGGAAAAACCTTTCTCCATGGGACCACTCTCTGGTGTCCAAACAATTGGGGCCACTGCTCTAGAGACTCCACTTTGTAGAGCAAAGGTCTGGATAAGCTATTCAGATGCTGTGAAATATCTGCACCTAATAAAGTTCAAAATCATGTAAGCGGTGCTCCTTGTGAAACTTTATGTAACTGAAACTTGGACTTTGAAGGAAGAGGATAGAAATAGTATTGATACTTTCAAATTTTAGTGTTGGAGAAAACTACTGGGAATACAATGGACAGCCAAGAAAACAAATAAAGGGATCATTGAACAAATCAACCCAGAATTCTCAATCAAGGCATACACAACCAAACTCAAATTATTATAGTTTGGACACATTATACGAAGACCTAACTCTGACTTTAATCCAAGGAAGGAAGGAAGGAAGGAAGGAAGGAAGGAAGGAAGGAAGGAAGGAAGGAAGGAAGGAAGGAAGGAAGGAAGGAAGATGATCATCAACAAGGTGGATTAACTCAGTTATAGTGCCAATGACATTGCCAGCTGCCATCTTATGTGTGCTTGTGCTGCGCTTCTATACGGTGACAAACTGCCATGAACTGTGGGGAGGGGGAATGAATGCTTTGAGGAACAAAAGTAAATGCTGTATCTCGAGATGCTGCCTCAAGGTCACCCAGCTGGAAGAAGAAGGGGACTGCATACCAAACTGTGCTTGGATTGACCATTATAAAAACCTCTTGTCTGAACCTGATTGGTTACACTAGGGTGAGCAATGAGAGACAGTTAAGGGAGCGAAAAGTAGAACTTGGGGATTTGGGCGCACAATTTCCAGTTCTGATTTACATTATTAGAATACACTGGATCTCTAATAAATGTTTCTCAATAAATGGAGCCAAGGGTCATTTTTATTCAGAGGTTTAAGCATACCTGGGGCAGGTCCAACAGGTATGCTGTTGGAAGACTTGAAGGATCAAGTTAGGGACAGAATTTCATGGAGAAAATCTATGTGGTTACTAAGGGTCAACACTGACTGGACGCCACATAATTTAAATAGATGATGGATGGATTGATAGATAGATAATCATAAAATAGATAGATAGATCGATGATCATAAAATAGATAGATAGATAATCATAAAAAAGATAGATAGATAAATAGATAGATAGATGGATGCATGGATGCATGGATGCATGGATGCATGGATAGATAGATAGATAGATAGATAGATAGATAGATAGATAGATAGATAGATAGATAGATAGATAGATAGATAGATAGATAATCATAAAATAGATAGATAGATAGAGTGAGTGAGTGAGTGAGTGAGTGAGTGAGTGAGTGAGTGAGTGAGTTTAAAACCAAACAGGCAGACAGATAGATTATAGGATATATTATACATTAACAAATTTCTACTTTTAAATGTTGCCTCAATGACCACCCAATCCTTGATTCCTTTTATAAGAAGCATGTTTTCTTCCACACTCCATCTTGACAGGACTCTAAACACAACTGAAATCAAGAGAAGTATAAAATGCAAAGAAGACCTATTACCCATGGAAACACAAATCCTTCCTGCCCTTCTGTTTTATTTCATGTGAGCCTTCAGTTCTATTCCTTTTGGTTAACTCCATTGCTCAGGTGTCAGAAGAATGTATAAAACAGGTTAACTTTCAACCTCTCTCAACACCCCATCTCTCCTGTGTTACCTGAATCTATTCGGCTGCTGCAGTAGGAAAAACAGAATTATCTTTCTTCTAGTGACACTGAAGCTATTGTCAGTAAAGACAACCACCACCAAGGAGCCAAGGTGGCGCAGTGGTTAAATGCAGCACTGCAGGCTGACTGCTAGATCAGCAGTTCAGCGGTTCAAATCTCACCGGCTCAGGGTTGACTCAGCCTTCCATCCTTCCGAGGTGGGTAAAATGAGGACCCGGATTGTTGTTGGGGGCAATATGCTGACTCTGTAAACCGCTTAGAGAGGCCTGAAAGGCCTATGAAGCGGTATATAAGTCTACTGTTATATTATTGCTATTGCTACCATCTCTGCAGAAATTCCAAAATGCAGCTGTAATTAGATGAGAAATGGAACTACATTCAAGGCTGAAGCTGCTGTTCTCCTCCTCCTCCTTCTCCATTTAACTGGCTGTGTAGAGTTTAGATCTCCCTGTCTTGCTACTCCAAAAGTCAAGATAGCTGAACTCCACCGAACCATTTTGCTCTTTGATGATCCACAGGAGGGAAACTTCAGACATCTCATTTCTTTGCTTTCTATATCAGAAATACAGTAGCTTTTCTCTCTTAGTAGAGAAGCTATAAATAGTAGTTTTTCTCTCTCCGTGGGGCCAATAAAGAGTTCTCTACGCAGACCACATTTTCTGAATCTCAATAAGATTACTCAATTTATAATTTATAATTCAAGGGAATAATTCAAGAAGCATTGTGAGCTCACGATATTTTCCCATAATTTACTAAAATTAATGCTCTGTTAGTTACCCAGTATTTAAGCAACTTTCCATGTGTGTCTATTAATAAACAACAGACTAATGTGCACAAACATACTCACGTGTTTCTTAAGACTTTCTTAAAATAACAATAGTCTCAGTAGGGGTCATTCACTGTAATCATGACATATTTCAGGAATGAAATTCCTTTCTACTGCAGTTTATTCATGCAATATATGGACAGAAAAAGTGTTGAATGCCTTTTGCTTTCCACCATCTTCTTTTAAAGACCCCGTAATCCCTTCGGGATAGAGTCTTGGGCAACTGAATGTAGCTGGGTGTTGACTGCTCTTCCTGTCGCCAATGCGGAGTTTATTTCAGCAGATATATTCTCATTGTGCCCAGAGAGAGAAATATCTCCCTCTACCTCGGATTGAACTCACAGCCTTCCTGATTGTGTTCTCCCACCCAAATTGTCCAAATGGCACATTTGATTGTCCAGATATTTTTTTTTCTAGAGAGGACCTCTTCGGCAAATGGAAACCTGAGTGTAGCTCAACAAAAATAATACGTGATATGAAGGGAAGGCACTACAAAGAGTGATCAATTCGGCACAAGTAACCATTGGTTTCCTTCTAACACCACTGGATGACATCGCCTGGTCTCGCTGCTTTAGCAGAGTAAGGAAGATACTCAGAGATGATTCACACCCTGGTCAGTGTCTCTTCGCACTTCTACCATCGGGCAGAAGACATCGAAGCATAGCCAGCCAAACAAATAGGTTTAAAAACAGTTTCTATCCTTGGGCAGTCAGACTCTTAAACACAACCACAATCACTCCCCACACACACACAAACACACACACACACAGAGAGAGAAATGTATGATTAGTTTTCCTTTTCCTCTAATTACTTGCATTGAGATTATTCTTTATACTATTTATGTTGTTTATATTTGTTGTCATGGATTGTACCAGTGAGGCTAAAACCAATTTCATTGTATTTATTTTGTACAATGACAATAAAGGCTATACTATTTGCCATACTGATGCTTCCAATAAATTACAACAACACTGGAAGAAAATTGTCAGCACTCAACAACACATCAAAGTAGCACCTTAGGTCTGATAATGGTGCCAAATTTCAATAAAGAGGGTGAAGCAAAGAACAGGGAGATGAAAAAACAGAACTAGTGGGGATTGATGTAGAATGTTTTTTTCCTAAAATGATTTGTTTCCCAGCCATTTTTTCGAGTTGGATTGTAAGACTAAAATTAACAAATGGGGGAAAAGGAGGAATATAACAGAAGAAAATATCTGGGGAGGGGTTTTATTCCTTGAGTGGTTGCGTGCATCAGGGGTACAGCTCTGTCTCCCCTTCCATTAAATCACAATTTTGCTTTAGAGTTATTCCCCTTCTCTTTCAGAAGTCTTTACTAGCTTCATTTAAGCTTCTTTTTGCAGAATGCTTTAATTTTCAAAGTATTTCCATTATAAAATAAATATATAAATGCATGTGGTTAGATTTCTATTATTTATTTGGTAATTACTCATAGGCCAGTCTATTGTGAACTGACTCCAATGGGGCTTATGTTACCAAAATTGAAGAAAAGATTAAAGCAATAAACCAACAGAACATCACAACAATTCATAATACATTACCTTCCTAGGAAGAAAACAAATAAAATTGTAGATGCATTGCAAAAAGTGAAGTCTTAAGGTTGAAGGTGTTTATCCCTTTCCTTGACTCATGATAGCAATAGCACTTAGACTTACATACCACTTTATAGTCCTCTCTAAGTGGTTTGCAGATCCAGCCTATTGCCCCCAACAATCTGGGTCCTCATTTTACCCACCTCGGAAGGATGGAAGGCTGAGTCAACCTTGAGCCTGGTGAGATTTGAACTGCCAAATTGCAGGCAGCTGGCAGGCAACAGAAGTAGCCTGCAGTACTGCACTCTAACCACTGCACTCCACAGCTCATGATGGATAGCAGGTTCTCAGACCAAAAGAAATCAAAATAAACATGTGTAGTGTGAATCCAGTCGAAACATCTCTATGCATTTAATGAAGTCACGTGCAATTTTTTTGTCTTTAATGTGTTAATTGGTGCTATCAGATTCCTCCTCATTGTTTGCCACCCTAGAGTAACATGGCTTTCCCTCAACAATATTCCCATGTATGTAATATGTTTCTTCTTTGGGACTGTAGCATCTCAATTTGGGTTCACATTTTGAGTTAGCTCAACTTTGATTGGAAGATAACCCCATGCAGAAAAAGAAAGAATTAAATTCAACTGCTATCTGCTTTTGTCAACTAAATGTTTTATTTATTTGTATCCTGCCTTTATTGCTTTTACGAATAACTGAAGGTGGCAATCATATACAACAAACCTTCATCCTCCTATTTTCTCAACCACAAACTTAAGGATTGGGCTGAGAGAGAGAACGACTGGTCCAAAGTCACCCAGCTAGCTTTCATGGCTAAGGCAGGACTTAAATGCATGCTCTCCCACTTTCTAGCCTGATACCTTAACCACTAGACCAAATTTGCCAATAGGCCAAACTACTAGAGAAACAAATATGCCAGGAATTTAACCAGAAATGTTATGCGACAGTTCTATAGGATCTGACACTCAAAATTCTCTTCGTCACCAATTAATTGGATGGTCTCCTGCATACAGTTATTACTGCTCTCTTCCTCCCACTGTACTCCCACATACATTCACACTAATAATGTTGGGAATAATGTTTCTTGCTTCACAAGGCCATTATCAGGATTACTGTGATAACACACCAGAATAATACTGGTAGCTCACAAAGCTTTTCCTTTTTAAATAAAATGTATTAATCTAGAAAGGTGCTACCAGCCTCCTGATTTTTGGCTACCATAGTTTAGCTCTCCTTCTACAATGAGACAATGCACGCAAAGTAGTTTGAATGGTTGATAAAAAATGGGTTATACAAATGTGAAAAAATTCAAGCAATTAAGAAAAAAATATTAAACTATAATGCCAGATCAGCCAAGGAATCTATCTTGAATGGAAACAATCCATTTGGGCATGATATCAGCTCTGTGGGCATCCACCTACTCAGCTACTTATGAAGCAATGACAATTAAAGTGAAGCTGTTCTTCAGTACATATGAATACACAAATAAGCACATGATGAATTATACAGTTCATCTGAAATGTTCCTACCCACGCAGGTCTTACTGAAAACCCAGGACAATACAAACAAAGAACAAAGATTACATCATCTAATGGATCGCCTTACTAGAACAAGAGTAATCCCTATAGTGCTGTTCTTGAGTCTGCTATCAGAACTGTATGTCAAGTTTATTCTTTGTCATAGTGTATCCAAGCGTGCATAGGTGTCTATCTGTACCTATACTAACCGAACACACATATGTAATTACTCTTGTAGATAAACCTAGAAAATCTACTCTTTCCTTGCTAATAATGAATACAAAGTATTCAGTAATATAGTCATTTAATTCATGCACAAACAATGTTGGTTGAGGCTTCTGAGGAATGGCTATAACACTGCAGCTTTCTTCTCTGGCCATTCCCAATAACTTCCAGGAGGAGGTTACTGAAATGCATCAGCCCACGATGTGCCGGAATATTTCAGCACCATGGACAGAGAACAAAGGTTTTGAATGGGATGGGAATATAGGCGAGTTCCAGCTGTAATTACTTCTAGGTGAGGCTCAGGTGTCTTTATGGTGCCTCATCCATCTTTACTTCATGCTGCATTCCTTTTTTTTAAAAAAATAAGAATCAAAGCCATTAGCTGCAACTCTGCTCCGAAACTCAGCACAAGGAAATTATTATGCTATGTTGCCAATACCAGCCTGACCCACCCCCAACCCCATCCAACTCCAGTACTGCATACTGGAAAACAAAGGCTTTGTCACTGAGCTGCACCCCAGTTCAGCCAGGGGAAAATCCCCTCCCACAATATTGATGATGGTGTGCGATCACAGATGAGTAGCATTGATCCAGGAGTGGTATCAGAGCCCCACCTGGTCACTCCCATTGTCTTATATCAGGGTGAAAGGAAATACTACAATTTGTGATATAAATGTTACGCCTTTCACACCTGTGCAAGAACAATTGCCTATTGAACTGAACTGTAATTATTACATCATCTCTTGGATATTTTTTTTTTTGCCAGGATATAATTGGTCCCTAAAGTGGGAATCTCCAGAGTTTCATTCAATTGTAATCTGTCCCCCTTTCCAACTTCTGTTTTGTAAAACAGTTCCCGAGCCAAATATCACTGAGTGGTATTTTTGGTGAAAAAGATGTATTTAGTAAGTACATATATAGCGTTTTGAAGGCCTTGTTCTCACTCTGGTCAGCTCCATTTGCTCCAACACTTTTGTCTTCAGTCATACAGCGATACCTTTTAATGTGTAAGAACAGACTATTGTGTTAAGTCTGTTTCAAATCATCTTACTGACTCTGGGAGACCTTACCAAAAGTAAGTCAGAACATCTAAACAATTTTGCTCGTTTTTTTAAAAAAAAGAAACATTATTTAGACTTGCCTTGGCTGAAGTGATTTATATATTCATATTTTTTTAAAAAAAAATACAAATCCAATGATAAACTTTAAAACCACTCAGTACTGCAACATCGGTCTGAAATAGCAATAGCATTTAGACTTATATACTGGTCCATAGCACTTTATAACACTCCTTTGGCGGTTTACAATGTCAAATAATTATTTGCATATTGTCCCCAACACTCTGGGTCCTCATTTTACCAACCTCGGAAGGATGGAAAGCTGAGTCAACCTTGAGCCAGGATCCAACTCCAGGCTGTGGGCAGAGTTAGCCTGCAATACTGCATTCTAACCACTGTGCCATCATAGTTCACCCCACACTGCTTTGTGTAAAAATACAAGGATTGGCATTGCTCTAAACTCTGAGAGAGAGAGATGTCTATGGAGATTCCCAGCCATCCAGGTCATGGTTCTCCCAAAAATGGTTTTTCAAAAGGCAACTGGACTTTCCTTTTCCTTGAAGAAGTTTTGCTTCTCATCCAAGCCAGAACTGAAGAAGCTTCTTGGGTGAGAAGCAAAACGTCTTCAAGGAAAAACAAAGTCCAATTGCCTTTTGAAAAAGCAGCTTTCTGAGACAGAATCTGTTCCTTAAAATATGGTCCAAAAACATCATATCCAATGCTCCCACCATTCTCATACATCGATTCAACATCCCCAACCACAGCTGAATCAGTGGATAGTGATTGGACCATGAAATGTATTAATAATCACCTGATCACTTTCTGGCCAGCATCTGAAGAATTCTATGTGTTGCAGACCCAGAACTTTCTAATGGCACCAGATGGGGATGGCTAATGTAGACTCACATTAAGGATGGAAGTCAGGGCAAGAACATCAGTAATGGAAGAGTTATTCTGAGCAGGTGGCCTACAAATGTGATTAAGAAATAAAGCAATAAAAGAACATTTCCCTTGAGTCAAACTTGGGATTTAGTAATCGCATGGATGCATCCATGTTGTTTCCTTGCCAACACCATAGAAGCAGATTGTCAGGAAGAAAAATTCACTCTGCTAAAATAAGAATCATTTGAATTTCTTCATTAAGATACCTATACAGTGATCACTGGGCTCCAGCCAAAGTGAATTAGGAGTCCCAAGTTTAGATGAGGGAGGACAGCATAGAAACAGGAAGTGTCCTACTCATAATGCATAATTTGTCACATAATACAGCCCCCAATCATACATCACTAAATGAAACAAATACTTGGAGCCAAAAGTGGAGACTGGTATTTAATCTTTCATTTCCCTAGCCTGCCCCACTAAGAGGGAAGCTGGGCATTCTGTCTGCACCTGATTGAACAACCCATTTATTGTGATAAGTTGGTCCTACTTCATGCTTTCCCTTGCTTGGCAGATTGAGTCTCATATCTCTTTGTACACTCCTTGCTTCAGAGACGACTGTAATTAATTGCAGCATCAGAAAGCATTCTGCATTCCTGGCTTGTTAGTTGTCTTACATGGGCGAATACGCTATATTAATATTAAAACAGAAAGGATCAATGTCTTGGTTTCTACCATGTATTAGCTGAGAATAAAATTCAAAATTTCTAAACCAGCAGCCCCCAATGTTTTCCGGGCCGGGGATCGATTCTGCGGAGGGTGGTTTCTTTCTGCAGACTGGGGGGGGGGGGTATGTGTTGTTTCATGTACTGCCTGAATCCCGCACATGTGCAGATGGGGCTTCGTTCATTTGCATGGCATGGTTCCTTATGGTTCCTTAAGGGCCAAAGGCAGAGCCAGTCCACTCCTGTTTTTAATATGTTGTCTTTGTCTCGTTTTCCCCCTTTCCCTTGTCTTTTGTGAGCCGCCCGGAGTCCTCCGGGAGTGGGCGGCATACAAGACAAATAAATAATAATAAATAATAATAATTTTAAAGCAGGGGTCTCCAACCTTGGCAACTTTAAGACTAAGTCTGCAAGTCTTAAAGTTGCCAAGGTTGGAGACCCCTGTTCTAAAGCCTACAAGATACCCGCAAGGTAGACCTTTCCCCGTTTTTCTTAGCTGTTCTGGTGATCCCCAATCAAATATATCAGAGTTTGCAGCAGCAATCACATCTAGAAAGCACACACAGGTGACACAAGATTCATTAACTTCTCTTTATATATAATATAACACATGAAGTAAATAAACAACACCAAAAGCAGGTTTTCCAACGTGGTAGCAAATTCAAGCAAACACAAGCAGAGAGGGAACAGTTTCAGTTCAGAGCAGCAGACTAGTTTAGAGCTCATCACAGACTCAGAGCTGCAGAGTTAAGCTATGTCCAGGCTCCAAACTCAGGTAGGTCCTATGATTTGAAATGGAAGCAGTAAGCCAAAGCTATTAAGAGAAGAACATGGATTTTTCTTCCACTGACTAGTCTCTTCCACACTCACTTCCTAAGTCAGAACCCTGGATCCAGGATGTCCCAAATGTGCTTTTTCAAGAGGCAACTGGGCTTTCTGTTTTTTCTTTGAAGACATTTCGCTTCTCATCCAAGAAACTTCTTCAGCTTTGACTTGGATGGTGGGGAATGGAAAGGATTTATATTCCTTGCAGACAGATGGTCATTTGCATTCTTTTGGAGAGACACTGAGGCCACTTGGAGGTTTGTCTGTGTCCTCAGGATTATCTGTTTGTCTGTGTCCTCAGGGTTACCCTAGACGAGTTCAAATCACCAGGACTGGATGGATTACCTCCCAGGGTTCTGAAGGAACTGGCAGACAAGATCTCAGAACCACTGAACTATATCTTTCAGAGAACCTGAAGCACCGGGGAACTTCCAGAGGACTGGAAAAGAGCTGATGTGGTTCCCATTTTCAAAAAAAGGAAAAAAAAACAGATCCAGAAAACTACAGACCTATCAGCCTGACCTCAATACCAGGAAAGATTCTGGAAAAGATAATCAAGCAACGAATTAGCAAACACCTAGAAGCAAACAAAGTAATAGCCAAAAGCCAACATGGGTTTGTCAAAAACAGATCATGCCAAACTAATCTTATTGTATTCTTTGATAATGTGACAAAATTAGTGGACCAGAGGAATGCCATCGATATAGTTTACTTGGACCTCAGTAAGGCATTTGATAAGGTAGACCATAATAGAAGAATGTGGATTAGACAGCATCACCACCAGATGGATTCATAACTGGCTGACCAAATGCACTCAACGTGTAATTCTCAATGGAACTGCATCTTCATGGAGGGAAGTATGCAGTGGAGTATCCCAAGGCTCTGTTTTGGGCCCAGTACTCTTCAACATCTTCAACAATGATTTGGATGAGGGAATAAATGGGGAACTCATCAAATTTGCAGATGACATCAAGCTGGCAGGAATAGCCAACACTCCAGAAGATAGGCTAAAGATACAGAAGGATCTTGACAAACTTGAACATTGGGCACTAATAAAATTAAATTCAATGGTGAAAAGAGTAAGGTTCTACATTTAGGCAACAAAAACGAAATGCACAAGTACAGTATAGGTGGTACCTTGCTCAACCGTAGTAACTGTGAAAGGGATCTTGGAGTCCTAGTGAACAATCATTTAAATATGAGCCAGCAGTGTGCAGCAGCTGTCAAAAAAGCCAACACAGTTCTAGGCTGAATAAACAGAGGGATTGAATCAAGATCACGTGAAGTGTTAATACCACTTTATAAATGCCTTGGTAAGGCCACACTTGGAATACTGCATTCAGTTTTGGTCACCATGATGTAGAGAAGATGTGGAAACTCTGGAAAGAGTGCAGAGAAGAGGAACAAAGATGATTAGGGGACTGGAGGCTAAAACATATGAAGAACGGTTGCAGGAACTGGGTATGTCTAGTTTAATAGAAAGAAGGACTAGGGGAGACATAGTAGAAGTGTTCCAATATCTCAAGGGTTGCCACAAAGAACAGAGAGTCAAGCTATTCTCCAAAGCACCTGAGGGTAGAACAAGAAGCAATGGGTGGAAACTAATCAAGGAGAGAAGCAACTTAGAACTGAGGAGAAATTTCCTGACAGTTAGAACAATTAATCAGAGGAACAACTTGCCTCCAGAAGTTGTGAATGCCCTAACACTGGAAGTCTTTAAGAAGAGGTTGGATAGCCATTTGTCTGAAATGGTATAGGGTTTCCTGCCTAGGCAGGGGGTTGGACTAGAAGACCTTTAAAGTCCCTTCCAACTCTGCTATTATATTGTATTATATTGTATTGTATTGTATTGTATTGTGTAGTGCAAATGGGTATGGAGCCTTCCTGTATCTGCTGAAAGAGAGCTGAAGCTGTGCTTTCTGCAGGATTTTTTCTGCCCTGCGTCCATCCACTGTTGACCACGGACACAGACTGTTGGGGATGGTTCCTGTAGTCTGCAATTTTTCAGGAAATCCATTCATACTCCTGCATCATTCGAAGGGTGCTCATCCCAAACTGCATAGCTAAATGTCTATGGAGAGATTCTCAGTCATTCAGGTCATGGTTGTCCCAAAGCAGTGATGGGATTCAAATAATTTAACAACCAGTTCTCTGCCCTAATGACCAGCTGGTAGGCAGGGCTCGGTAGTCATGTGACTGTTTGGGTGTGGCCAACTCAATGTCACTCAGGTCGATGGGCACTTCACCTTAGCTGTTACAATGTAATAAGGGTTAACTGGAGAGGCAGTTTCTGTAAGCAGGGCGATAAAGATTAGGCTAGAAACAGTGCCAGAATGTTTCCTTCCTGCCTTCCTTACAGGATTAGCCTTGTAAAGTAGAAAAAAACAAAAGGAGATTTCTTCCAACAACCAGTTCTCCGGATTGCTCATAAAGTTAACAACCGGTTCTCCCGGATAGATGCGAACTGGCTGAATCCCACCACTGTCCCACCACTGTTTTTGAAAAAGCACCTTTGGGACAACCATGACCTGGATGACTGAGAATATTCATAGACACTTGGATCCAGGATGTGCAAGGCAAGACATGAAAATAGCTCAATCTGTGGGCAATAATATGAATTTGGGAGATAGTCTTCTTTGTTCTGCTTCATTAAATTTGAGTTTGCCATTTCAACAGAAAGCTGACAATTTAAAAGGTTCTCTGATTCCTTCTGCTGTCCTATGACTCCTACCCTTGCCTACCTCTCCATGTGGCCTGTAAGAGATTAAGCAACAGAGCAGATAATTGGATTGAAGAAGAAATGAGAGGAGCCATATCTTCTTTGTCTTCCATTTTAACAGAATTGTAACACCTGGGAACTCTAATTAAATGTCTGAGTAGCCACAGGTTGCCTTTTAATTTTAGCTTACCTTTCTGCTCTAAAGGCATGGGGCAATACATGAAAAATATAGCATTGGACATCTCCAATTAAATAAAAAATCAACAGTACAGTAAAGTCACTGCAGTAACCTTATTATAACCACACAGACCAAGGTTTCAAATAGAGAGCCAGAATTGCATTTAAATGCTCCTGTTATATAAAAAGTGTCTCGCTTTGATTACATGTTCTATACTAATGGCTAGAAACCAATATAAAATAGATATGAATTATCACAATGGGCAAGAGACAACTTCTTTGTATTGGCTTGCAATTGAAACATTTCTTTGTCAGAAAGAAAAATTGTACCACTTTCTATCAGTTTTAAATGTGTGGTGCCCATTTCCATCAAGGAAATCGTTTTAATAATAGGCTTGCCCTACATTCCTTGGGGGGAAAAAAAGATGCGAACCCAAAAAAAAACCAGGGAGAGGGCTGAAGAAACGTGGATTAATGGGATCCATTCTTTTCATAACATAATACAACCAATCTGTTTTAATAACCTTCAGACTCATCAATGAGGGATCCTCTCTTTGTTTCCCATACGGGGAAATAAATTTATTGTTATATAAAATAGGGAAAGGATAAACAGTCTTGCATTAAAAAAATACTATAACTTTTGATAGCAATGAAAAAGAATAGGTTTTTTTGGCCGTGCTCTTGTTTCACAAATGGGGGAGGAAGAGGAGAAACTGACAGTTCCCTAAGGCAAAATGACAACATCAGGCAGAGACATGGGAGTGTATATACCAACTCTAAGCCTGTAGAAGAGAGCTGGCAATTATTTCAAGCCAGAGATGCCTGGTCTCTCATCCTCATTCTCAAATTACACAAAAACCCTTGAGAACGTCAAGTCTCATAAGATCTTATGAGAACTTATGTGAGAATATTCACCTTCTGCAGGACTGGGGTACAGTTGGAGGTTGTTTTTAATGTTTTTATTATAAATTTTCCTTTATAGTACATCACAGTTTCAATTTTACAATGACAGTCCATCTCTTTCTACCTATTTGCTTCTCCTTCCCTCCCTTACCTTCTCCTCTCCACTTCACTCTCCTTTCTTCCCCTCTCTTCTTCTCCACTTCCTTCTCTCCTTTTCCTCTTCCCTCCATATTTCCCCTCTCCTTCCCTTTCTCTCTTCTTCTCCCCCCTTTCCTCTTCTCCACTTTCCTCTCCTTCTAGCTCTCCATTGTTTTTTAAGGAATGTATGGATAGCTTCTGTCTTTCCATTCTGCTCCACAAGGCTCTGACAATCCGTAAAAATAGAAATAACATCTGAAATCTTCACCCCCTGTCTATTGTGGGAGGAGAATTCTTGGGGCCATGTGCTGTGAGGCCCAGCCCCAAAACAACATAGAACAATCCAGCCAAAGTTCAGTTCTTTATTTGCTTGTGCCCGATTGACAGAATCTTGCCAGACTAAACCAATAGATACTCACCTTAACAGATACACCCTAAGAGATTCTAGGGAGTGGCTATCCAAACTCTCTGTCTCCAAACTAGCTTCAGGCTACATTGCTGCTTGCCTCTCCCCCCCTTCCTTGAAATGTGCTCCCTCCTTCTTGGGAAATTGCCACTTCATTGTAGTCCATCACAACTTTTCCCCTTCATAGGACAATCTATCACAGGTACAGCCTGAACACACTGTGGGTAACCCATCATCACTTTCTTCCAATTAGACCAATCTGATAACAGCTGATGGATGGATGGATGATTTCAATACACATAAAGTACACATAAAGATAATATTATTACTCACAGTTATTACATTTCATTTTCATTTCATATTGTTTAAACATATCTAATACCACCACCATTCAATTTCTAAAGTTCCCTTTTATTATTACATATATCATGTTATGTTTATATATATATATATATATATATATATATATATATATATATATATATATATATATATATATATATATATATACACACACACACACACACACACACATAAACATATATATTATTTATCAGCACAAATAAGAAACACAAATATAACAAAGGCAACAGTAAAAAATATTGGGTTTCTGTCGTGATGGACTCTTGTGACGAGCCGACTGACAGATGATGGAAGCAGTTAGCTTCCTCCCATAATTGGGGCTTACCAGGGGTTGTGACTCTAAATATATACCTTCTTCCCAGGCTTCAGCTGATAAGGAGGAGACCTGTGGCTTAATGGCTAAGACGTTTGCCTAAGATGCAATACAGCACAGGTTCGAATCCCAGTAAGGGTATGGCTAGCTGATGAGAGCTAAATAGCTTGAAATAGATCTATACTAGTCTCCCTTTATTTATTTATCAGCACAAATAAAACACACACAGACACACACACACACACACACATATATATATTCTCCTCTTATTTCTATTCTAACTTTTATTCATGTCACCGTTGTATTCAAAAATATTTCTTTTCTGTCTTCCATCTTTCATCTGCTTTATTATTTGTATTTCCCTTATTTAACTCTTCACATCTGTATATATTAAAGTTTCATCCTTTATTATTTCATTGCTCAGTTTTTTAATATACAATTCTAATATCAATCACAATATCATTTAGACATATATATGGTAGCTCTATTCATATTCCTTCCATTCATCCAATCCATGTAATTCTACTTTTAATACACATGCTTATATTAAAATATATTCTTTCATTATCTAATTACTTAGTTTAATTTTACTGTTAATATGTCAACTCCCAATGTTGTCATACTAAGAGAAAGTGGGGGGGAGTGCAGTCCCCGCATACTGTTGAAGTCGGATCTCAGATTACTGCAGCTGGCTTGGGAGGGGTGCACCTCATAGGAGAATGTGATTTATGACACAGAGTGAGAGGAGGGAAGGAACAGGGCTAAAGTGCAATTATAAATCAAACAAAGCTTAGACCTGACTGTGAAAAGATCTTGCCTATGGTGTTCCTAATAAATGACTAGTTTTGTATTGAAACTTGACTCGATATTCATGAATCAATTAGGGCATTTTTAGGAAACCTTACATAGTATTTATTATTATTAATTTTATTATTTCACTGCTAAACATTGTATTATAATACCACCATTCATTCTCTAATTTTCCAATTAATTCTTATTCAGAATTCCCATATTTTACTCTTCATATCTATTTTATTTCAATTTGTATGGAGCCCCATTTCAAACTCAAGACTCAGAGCATCTCACCATGCAACAACAGTTTTTTAAAAAACAAACAGCAAAAAAAACGCCCCACTCTTACCCATAAAACAGCAGCTAGGTAAAAATTATCAGCACAAATCAGCATAGCCAAACATACATATAGAGATCTCCTGGCCCAGTTACAAAACTGTATAGTTAAGTCCTTTTGAAAGACCAACAGGATTGGGGCCAATCTAATCTCTGGGGTAATAATGCTACAAAGGGGGCATGCAGCACCATAGAAAAGGCTGTTTTCCTGGGCCCTTCCTGCTAGAGGGCACTCAGATCATTTTATCTTACAATCCATCAGTACTGATATATGGGTAACTGAACTGCATCCTTCTTTCTCTCCCTCTCCCTCCCTCTCTTTCATAAAGATCCTAAACTCCCACTCAAATCCCCATCACAAATGAGAAATGGACACAGCATTGTTGAATTAAATCTTTGTTCAACTGAGACAAACATTCCATTTTCAGATGCCTTTAGGTTGCCAATGAAAAGTAAATGAGTCTAATAACTTTTGCGTTATTGCAAAATAACGTCTCTAATCTTCAGTTACTCTGTCTCCGAACATGACTTCCTTTCTTTTTTTTTAAGAGTGTGTTTTCCGTTCTTCATGTAGCCGCTTGCTGGATCAGCTGGAATGCAATAACGATAATGCAAGCAAGACTTGCATTAAAATTGCATCAAGCTATAACCTATTAAATATTACACAACAGTGGATACATTTGGAATGCTAAAGCCTGCTATATATGTTCTTACAAATTGGCTCTTGAGGATGGGAGAGGCTGATGCCTTCATAAAATGGTAGTTATAGCACATGTGGCCACTCACAAAACATACATTCTCAAGTATTTTGGAAGGTTTATGTGATGATGATGTTGTTATTGGAGAGTTAGAACCGGTGTTAAAGGAACCCTAGAGATAAGGGCCATATCGGAGTTCTGTTTGCTATCGGTGTATTACTTGGAACCCTGACAACAATTTGTGAATTCCAGGGTATGAAGAGGGATAATTGGGGAAATTATATGATCAAGCCCCATCCCTTCAACGTACGCTTTGTATAAAATAAAAAAAAGGAGAGGCAGAGTTTCAATCACACAGTCACGGGTGCCAACTTGACTACAACTCTAAGATGCTGGAGGCTGAAAAAAGTGCAACCAATGGAAGATTTGATTAAGGATCAAGGAGAATTCCTCCCAGCAGACACCAGCTGACAGCCTCCATTTTATTTCCTGCTGGAAGCCATCTAAAATAACAAAGTTGAGGAACTATGGCCCCTTTATGACTTGTGGACTTCAACTCCCAGAATTCCTGAACCAGCATGGCAGGAATTCTGGGATTTGAAGTCCACTAGTCATAAAGGGGCTATTGTTCCCAACTTCTGCTTAATGGCATCCTTCCCAAGAGCTTTCTGGGATAAAATTAGTAGCTTGACTAGTGCTATTGCTATGCCTCTGTTTCTCCACATTTTATCTCGATTTCATCAGCCATTCTCTGGGAAAAAAATGCTCAAATGCCTCCCATTTATCATGCAAGAACAGGGCAATGAAACGGAAGGACATTTAATCTGAAGTCTTTTCCTTGAAATGCTTCCAATAGTGCCCTGAGCCAGTAACATTAATTTTCTTCACATAGTATGGCTTTTTCAGTGAATGCATTAAAAATGGGGAAACAAGAAAAAGAAATCTGGTGGACTCACCGGAGAATTCTAAGAATTGTGTTTCTTTAAAAATCTTACAAGAAATATGGCCAAGTTTAATGAAGTCCATGCTGAGAAAGGATCACTCATCAAAAGGTTGGTTATCAGAATAGATGGCAAAACACACTCAAGACGATCACATAGGAAATGGCACTATGTATGGTCTCTTGATTATTCAGACCAGGCATGAAATCCTCCTATCCTCACTACCAGTTTGGTAGCAGAAGCGTGCGCATGTGCAGAAGGTCTGTGATGACGTCAGGCTTGGTGGGCAGAGCCTCATGCCACTGCCACTACCGGTTTGTTTGTTTGTTTGTTTGTTTGTTTGTTTGTTTGTTTATCTATCTATCTATCTATCTATCTATCTATCTATCTATCTATCTATCTATCTATCTATCTATCTATCTATCTATCTATCTATCATCTATCTATCTATCTATCTATCTATCTATCTATTTATTTATTTATTAGACTTATATACCGCTTCATAGGGCTTTCAGCTCTCTCTAAGCGGTTTACAAATTTTTTTAGCAAATTGAGTCAGCAACTTGCCCCCACAGTCCGGGTCCTCATTTTACCCACCTTGGAAGGATGGAAGGCTGAGTTGACCTTGAGCTGGTGAGATTTGAACCATTGAACTGCAGATCACAGTCAGCTAAAGTGGCCTGCAGTACTGCACCCTAACCACTGCGCCACCTCGGCTCTTATATGCCCGAACCGGTGCAAACTGACAGAATACCACCTCTGATTCAGACTTGATGGAGAAAATTGTTAAAATGGTGTTCTGGGAGGGGGAGGGGGGGCTTCTAGATCTTTGGAATGCAATGCACAGAATCCAAATTCTGAGACTTGCTGTTTTCCAACATATCTGGAATGGTTACCTGGCCTAGAAGATGCAACAACTATCAATCCTGAAGCTGACCTGACCGAGGCCATTTTGAGGCTTCAGTGTTGCCACACTGGAGCTGAGGGATAGGGAGGGGGAGAATAGAGATAGCTAGGGTTTGTAGCCAAAACAAAATACTTTCTCCTGGGAACCAAGGACATTCTCACAGGTGGACTAAGAGAGGAGGGGTGAAGTTATCAGGCAACCAGATGACACCTTGATTGGCCCATGTGACTGATTGTTTGAGGAAGGGAAAAAACATTCACTTTTAATGAGGTGCAAACTGTGGGAATATTCAGTCGGTTTTCACCAGCCTGGGCCAATATGATATATTCAATAAAACTCTTATTTGAGGAAACCTACCTACCTCGGAGTTCTGTTTGCTATCGGTGTATTACTTGGAACCCTGACAACAATTTGTGAATTCCAGGGTATGAAACAATTCACCCCTTCTTAAGACTCCCTAAATTTGAGAAGTTCCATAATTAATCAAGACTAATATCCTCGCTGCAAAAACTCTTCTTTCATACCGGTTCTTTGTATCTCACACGCTAAAAAGGATTTACCTTGCCTAAGTTAGATTCAGTAGTAGAAAGTTGAACAGGGAGAGGTTCAAGGCTTGTTCAAGAATGTTTTGAATTGTACTTTTAGAAGCTCGTTTTGATACTATCCAAAGAGATTGAAAAAGTCCTTTCCTCTAGCTGAAAATATTCTTCCATTGCAAAGTCCAATTGGGGGGGGGGGACAGATTTAAAATAAATCCTTTAATCCTGTTATTCTTTGGGCAAAAAGTATCACCACTGAGTACAAAAGTATAAGAATTGCAATCTCCTCTTATCCACCCCGTTGCCTTTGATTTTAAAGTATTTACAGATTTTACACTAGCTTTATGAGTTGTTTAATGGGAACAGCAGAATGAGAGAGGGAGAAAAATTGCTTGGAAAATAATTGACCAACCTCGCCATATTTCCACATATTGATCCCGTTCTAGGTCATGCCGTAGTGAACCAATGAGAAGGAATTACGGTGTTATGGGAACACAAAAACAGGACTTAATTGATCCTATCAATCAATTCACAGGAAGTTGAACTTCACCTCACACATACCTATTGTGCACAAAGTAAATTAACTCCCCCAATCTAGATCTCCAAGAATAAGAACCGGAGAGACCAAGTAATTCAAAACTGCAAACTTCTCTATTGCAGAACTCACTTCCAAGGCCCCTACAGACCAGTTTCCAAATACTGATTGACCATAAAAGGCATCTCATTCCTACTGTTGCTAACCTATGGGGAAGGGACTGATAGTGTGAGATATCCTTGCCAGTGCTCTCTTGGTACAAGGATATATAGGATGCTTGGGAGGATTCCAAAATAATGATTCTTAGCCCAGTTGGAATGTCTGTGTTAAGCCAGGATCAGCACTATGGAACATGTGAGTGGGTGATGGCTCATTTGGGTAAGTATGAAACAACAAGGCCTTAGAGTAAATGCTTTTACATGTCAATTGTCAAAAAGACTAACATCAAATACAAATATCAACACCCAGCAGTGGTATTCAGCCGGTTCAGACGGGTTCACCCGAACTGGTAGTGGAAATTGCGGGTCACACAAGTTGTTGTAGTTTCATGAAAACCATTCAAAGAAAACCCTTTTTACTCTAAGAATAAGGTAGAAAAACCTATTCCACCCTGTTGCACTGTATGGCACTGAATGTTGGGCAGCAACAACAAGGATGAAAAGCTATCTCCATGCCATAGACATGTGAATTGGATATTGGGAATTTTCAACAACATTTTGGTGTGGCACCAATTATAGAGAAGATGAGAGAAGGCTGATTCTGTTGGTATGGACATGTCTAGAGAGCAACACCTTCCACCATAGCCAAGACTGCCTACCAACTAGAAGTCAATGGCCAACGACCACACGGGCATCTAAAACAGAGATGGCAAGACACCATCAACAAAGATATGCAAGCTGTGGGCCTGTGCCCTGGAGACACAGCTGACCTTGAAAAGTGGTGTTGCACTTTGGAGAGGAGGGAGAGGAGGAGGAGGAAGAAGAAGAGGAGGAGGAAGAAGAAGAGGAGGAGGAAGAAGAAGAGGAGGAGGAAGAAGAAGAGGAGGAGGAAGAAGAAGAAACAAAGGCACTCTCTGAAGGACCAAAACATTTTTGTGAAACTGCGAGATCATTTTCAGCATAACATTAACCCAACATCTAAAGAAGGTTGAATACCATTGAGACCTGAGATTTACAAGACAGAATAATTGGAATCAAATTCTTCAAGACTGTTTCATGGGATAACAATTTCTGTTGGATTTGTGGCTCAGAAATGTATTTCTTGCTGGCATCAGAACAGACAGAAAAAAAAACAATACTAGAGCTTAGAGTTCAGTCCTATAGCAATTAACATTCAAATTATTCCCAAGAGGGAATATGTCCATTGTGTCAACACTGCCCTTTAAATGGAAGCTTTTAACTATAGACACTTTTTAAATTGGCACATGCCCTAGAGGGTATCCATCAATCTTCAAAACATATTACACATCCAGATACAATTCATTACATAAATGAGGTTCAAATGGAAAGTAGCTGTTTACTTTCTTCAAGACATCAATTTAGTGAGACCACATTTCCTCATTACCCCAAATATGATAATTGTCTGCGTAATTCCTTTAGCAAGTTAATTGCACACAGGTCTTCCTTTCTTTAGGAAATTTAGCTGTCAGCTTTGCATAATTTTTGTATTATAGTTTGTCAGCTATGGTTAACAGCATTGGGCTCGATCCACTGTTCACTACCAATTCAAACACAACAGAAACAATAACACAACACCCTGAAGTTATTAAGAATCTAGAAACATATTTTGGAGTGAACCCAATTCTGGCAAGAATAAGGTACAATGGTATGAGTTACATAAATAAAGATTCCTAAAGTATTTGAGAAAGGACTTGTTTGTATGTTTCAAGTATTTGAGAATATGCTTGTGTATAGGTTTGTTCACAAGTATGTTTCGCCGTGCTCAGTGAATGCTATATTCAGACTATTTTGCTGAGCCTTTTTTCTGATACATAAGCATTGGATTGCAGCCCAAATTGGATCTCTGATGGAAATATGCTTTTACTCTACTGTAGCTCGATACCAAAGATCGAATTTGTTTCCTTGGTAAAAGGGGGGAAGTAAGGCCATATTTCTTGGCTGTTACATATGGTTTGAAGGCTGGACCATCAGAAAGGCTGAATGAAGAAAAATGATGTCTTTGAATTATGGTGATGGAGGAGATTATGGAGAAAAATTTGGAATGCAAGAAGAACAAATCATTTAATAGTAGAGGAAGTGAAAGGAGGCTGCTGGCTGGAAACACTAAAAGTCGAAAGCCTGCAAAATCAAGTTGGAAAAGAGTCTGGGTTTTTTTAGGGGAATAGTCAAAGGGACTAGAAAGAGGCTAATAGAAGATGAGGCCAACTAGTGTGAACGATCACACATCTGTGAACTTCTTCCTGACAGACAGTCCTGGTATTGATGGGTTGGCTGCTTGTTGAGTTAGCCAAAGTCAGATACAATTGAGCAGCTGAACAACAATAATGAAGTGATTCAGGGTAGCCTCATTTGATTCATTATGTTCCCAAAGATGGATACCTTTGATAACTTCAGCATTAGTTAAAATAGTCTACTTCCTAAAATTGTGATTCACCAACTACCGTGTTTTTCCATAAATAAGACAGGGTCTTATTTTCTTTTGACAACCCCCCCCCCCCCCCGAAATAAGCACTTGGCCTTATCTTTGAGGAGGTCTTATTACTTTTGAGGTGCAGGAGGCAGCAAGCGTGGTCATCTCGATATTGCTGCTGTGTTGCAATATTTTCAGGGTGGGCTTATTTTAGCGCATGCACTCAAAAGCACGATTGGGCTTATTATCCAGGGAGGTCTTATTTTGGGGAAAACAGGATAAATCAAGACACAAACACAGGGGTGATAACATGAAACAAATCAACACAAGATCAATTCTGTCTCTGCTCAGACCTTCTAATAATGTTGGCCACAACACTGAAGCTAAATAAACACACATGACATATGACACTATTAATCAACTAGAGGAACTTGGTGGCTCTTAGCAAGATGTTGAGCTTGTCAATCAGAAAGATCGGCGGTTCGAATCCCTAGTGCTGCATAACGGAGTGAGGTCCCATTACTTGTCCCAGCTTCTGCCAACCTAACAGTTCGAAAGCATGTAAAAATGCAAGTAGAAAAATAGGAACCACCTTTGGTGGGAAGGTAATAGAGTTCTCTGCTCCTTCAGTCTTTAGTCAAGCCAGCCACATGACCACGGATAATGTCTTTGGACAACGCTAGCTCCTCGGCTTTGAAATAAAGATGAGCACTGCCCCCTAGAGTTGGGAACGACTAGCACATATGTGTGAGAGGAACCTTTACCTTATTAATCAACTCCGGTGTTGCTTAAGAAAGGTTATTGAAGATTGTCTGGTTGCTGCCACTGACTGGGGCACAGAACTAATAGACCAGCCTGAAAAATAATTTGATGCAAAGTAATACAAAATCCCTTCCCCCACTAGGGGAAATGGCAATATTCAGAAACTGCTGTCGGCTTCCTCTGACATATTGTCCTAAATACTGCTAGTGCGAAACAAAAGAAATTCCGAAGGAAGTTGCAGTATATTGATTGCTTGATTACTATTTATCAAGAAGTTTGATTCCATCATTGGTAGGACTACAATTTATCTTTGGCATGTACTAATTGTCTAACGTCAGGAATTCTATAACATCGGCAGCAATGTTTGCAAATGGCATAGTTTGGCATAATGACCGTCGTCATTCATTTGCTCTAATCTCATTGTTTGTGATTTTTCCCCTTGCCAAACACTTAGGCATTGCTCTATTTTATTTATTTATTCATAGATTAGTTTAATTTAATTGTCTGTTTTCTCATCAGGCCTCCAACAGAGAAGGCAGGGCTTAATTCATGCATTGTCCACCTTCTCTCCTCCCATGTTTCTCCTCTGTTCAGCTCTTCTTCTATATTAATAAAATGCTGCTAGGGGTTCACACTTAATCAGCATTTAAATCGGAATAAACAAGTCTTAAAAGACTGTTCTGTCCTGTTTATTTCTTTGTGAATAATCCAGGAGCTGCAGCCAGGAAGGATGTAATTGCATTATTTTGACATCAGAGCTTTGTCATGCTAACATACTGGGTTGCGCTTGTACAATATGCTATGTCCAAAGGAATAAACCGCATTATAACTCACTGTGATGTCTGATTATCATAACAGGCTAACACAATGACTTGCTTTTCCACAACACATTCAGCTATAAACTAGTGCAGTGATGGCTAACTTTTTTGTTGTTGTGTGCTGAAAATGCGAGCGTGCGGGTGCGATAGCTTCCGCACGTGCCGGCACCCATAATACAAAGTGCGCCCCCACATGCGCATGCGCACACAACGCCCCTCGTTCCCCCCCAGTGTGCCGCATTGCCGGTGCACTGCTCACCACCAAGCTGAGCTTAGCATTTCCTCCGGGGGGGGGGGGGGAGGCCATTTTCGCCCTCCCCAGGCTCCAGGAAAGCCTCAGGAGCCTGGGGTGGGTGAAAAATAGGCCTACCGGAAGTTTGGAATTGGACTGTTTCCATTTCCAAACGAGGACTGTTTATGCTGGAAGTGACACAGAGCAATGGCTCATGTGGCCGCAGAGGGGCTGTGCATGCCACCTGTGGCATGTGTGCCATAGGTTCGCCATCACGGAACTAGTGGATCTGCAGAAACGTTTTGGAAATCATTTGAAAAAATGCTTTAGAGCACGCAGAGTATGAATAAAACATCTGTCTACAGCTTATTAAAACGGCTATGCTTTCTTTCCCAGGATTTGGCAACGTTCTCTGTACCTGCCATGGGAAAGAAGACATGGCTGTTTTAATGAATGGAAGGTGGAGGCTATCATAAATGAGATCAAAGCAACTTTTTAAAAATTAAATCCCACAGCCCTACAACTCAACTACAATTTAGTTTAGCCTAGCCTGTGTTACCAATCTGGCCTTCTTAGCTTAGCTTAGTTCTGATTGTATTTTTTATTTGTATTTGGTTTATTTGTATGCCGCCCTTCTCCAGGAGGGACTCAGGGCAGCGAACAACTCAGGGGGGAAAGGGAAAGGGAACATAAACACAATACACATAATTAAAATACACGAAAATCACACAGCCATACCAGTCGAGAGGGGAGGGGAACTCATCAACCCCAGGCCTGCCGGCACAGCCAGGTTTTGACGGCTTTCCGGAAGGCCTGGAGAGAGATGAGGGTCCGGATCTCCACGGGGAGTTCATTCCAAAGGGCCGGAGTTGCTACAGAGAAGGCCCTCCCCCGGGTAGTAGCCAGATGGCATTGGCTGGTGGACGAAACCCGGAGGAGGCCGACCCTGTGTGATCTAACGGGTCTTTGGGAGGTAATTGGCAGCAGGCGGTCTCTCAAGTACCAGTTCTACGAAAACAGCCACGTTTTCCTACCAGACAGTGGTGTATATAATGTGTGGAGTTATTAGGAAGTTTCTCTGCCAAATTGTTCACCCAGGTACAAGCACTTCCACTCTTTCCTTTTCTTTCTGATAAGCCATTCTTGTTCAATATACAATGAATTGCCATTTAAAATGTCTAATTCAATAAGTGGAAAGGACATCAAATTTGTAGCATGACCTGGGACAATTTTCTCATCTAGGAATAGATAATATTCCTTGGGCTTGTCAGCTACAAGTTCACCTGCAGTACATCACAAATTAATTTTGTCTCATAATGAAATCATTTTTGTACCTTTCAAAAACTTCACGAACATTAATATTTCACAGGGAATTTTGTCTTGCACTTCATATACATCTTCCCATAATAGAAACATCTTCTATATGGCTTTTCTTCCCCTCCCAGTTTCAGGGATTGCTTTATATTTCAAGAATTGTGTGATCTAAATTATGGGCACCATCCAAAGTAATTATAGGCAATTTTGAGCTAACAGGCCTATAATTTGCCTCGGTATAATGTAGCTTCATGTCTGATTTTGCATTATTTAATGATTTATGGTGCAATCTGCCTTGAGTATAAAGTAGGTAGAAAATCCTCATTCAGATAACGATTAAAAGACGATTTCAGTTCATTTATTTACTTCTCCATCTCAAAGGAAAATATCTTACTTGGCACCAATGAAAGGACAGAAAAATAATTCATCCTTAGGGCAAAACGCTAGCCCAGTTTTGACCCTTTGTTGAATATAGTAAATACATAAATTCCAACTGCAGGCAGATGTAAAGAAAGGAAAGGGAAGGAAAAGAAAAGGAATGGAAGGAGACACAATGTTTAGACCTCTAGTGACCTACTTACAGCATAGAAAGCCCTGGTGGGAATAGCGTAAGGAACAATATTAGCTTAATGCAGGCTGACACGCATTTGCATTTTAGACCATATGATAATCAATGAGACATGATTTCACCTCTTGTTGAAAAGAACAATGACAAAAAGAGATACCAAAGAAAGTATAACAGACAGTTTACATTGTCCCTTGTTACCTTTTACAGTGCAATTTTTTAAAAAAATATTTCACAGATGGTTTTGGACCTGTGAGTCAGCTTTCTAAACCTTTTGACATATGGGCCCCTTTCGTTACGAATATTAAGCTAGAAGACAAGGGGAACAGGACAGTGGTGGGATTCAATTTTTTTTAGTACCGGTTCTGTGGGCGTGGCTTGGTGGGCATGGCTTGGTGGGCGTGGCTTGGTGGGCGTGGCTTGGTGGGCATGGCAGGGGAAGGATACTGTAAAATCTCCATTATCTCCTGATCAGCTGGGACTCTGGAGGCAGAGAATAGATGGGGATGGGGCAAGTCAGAGGTAGTATTTACCGGTTCTCCGAACTACTCAAAATTTCCACTACCCGTTCTCCAGAACTGGTCAGAACCTGCTGAATACCGCCTCTGGTACAGAATGACCCTCATGATTAGGTGAAGACTGGTATTTATAGGAAATCTGGCAATTTAATACTTTCTGCATTTCACTTGGCAGTGAAAGGGGTTGGATCAGGGATGAAATTCAGCAGGTTCTGACAGGCTCTGGAGAACCGGTAGCGGAAATTTTGAGTAGTTTAGAGCAGTGTTTCTCAACCTTGGCGACTTTAAGTCCTGTGGACTTCAATTCCCAGAATTCCCCAGCCAGCATAGCTGGCTGGGGAATTCTGGGAGTTGAAGTCCACAGGACTTAAAGTCGCCAAGGTTGAGAAACACTGGTTTAGAGAACCAGCATATATCACCTCTGGCTGGCCCTAGAGTGAGGAGGGAATGTTGATTTTGCAATATCCTTCCCCTGTCATGCCCACCAAGCCACGCCCACAGAACCAGTAGTAAAAAAAATTGAAATGGGCTGGATTTAATGGTCTCCTAGGACCTTGCCCTAGATATGCAGTACCAGTGTTAATTTTGCACACCTTCTCAGTTGCTCTAGAATTATACACCAACAAAAAGGAGCAAAATACTATGAAAGTTGCCAAAACTCACGCGAGTTCATGTTCACATCTATACCCTTGAAATCTTGTTGTATTTAAAGTGCTCACAATTTTGTTCTCTTAATAACAGCAACTATATTCTAGTAGTTCTAACATTACATTTTCCAGAAGACCTGAATATGGTAGCATCTGCCAGAAAATCATTTCAAAAGACACTTTTAGATAATTATGCATATAACATTATAACTATACATGTTGCAGAATATGCCAAGCAAATTTTTCTTTATTTTTGGGGGGAAGTTTAGTTTAGTTTAGTTTATTTGGAAGTGATTGTTCTAATTCAATCCAGCCCAGATATTTTCTGTGAGAGAAAGAGGGTGAAGACAGCCCCTTCTTAATAGTGCATAGAATATATTTTAGATGCAGATCTTCAATCTGGCAAGATAGTGTTCGTAAGTGTGAAACAATAAATAATTCAGCTTGGAAGAATCACCATGTTTTTTTTTCTTGGTTTTGGGGCTGATAAAGAGGTGCAACAAGGAAGAGAAATAAGTTGTGTACAGATTCCATTAGATATCTGGATATCTATTGAGGGGACAGCGCTAGAAACAGCTTGTAGCACACAGTCTGAAAGCGAACAGCTCAATATGGTCACCTAGGTTCCACCACAAAACCGCGTTCGACTAAACCGCGCTCGACGAAACCACGTAGCTGATGTCATCAACAGCGTGACAACAGCGTGGAGACAGAAGCACGCTGTAAATGCTAAATCTAAAATTAACCCCTAAACCTAACCCCCCTAAACCTAATCCTAAACCTAATCCTAAACCTAACCCTTAACCTAACCCTAACCCTAAACCTAACCCTTAACCTAACCCTAAACCTAATCCTAACCCTTAACCTAACCCTAAACCTAACCCTAACCCTTAACCTAACCCTAAACCTAACCCTAACCCTAACCCTTAACCTAACCCTAAACCTAACCTAAAGCTAACCCTTACCTTAAGTTGAATTGGCTTGCTTTCAAAGCGCTATTTAAAGCGCCCTTCTTTCTCCGCACTCGCTGTTGTTGCCCTGTTGATGACGTCAGCGACGCAGTTTAATTGGGCGCAGCTTAGTCAAGAGCGGTTTTGTTGTGCCATGGGTCACCTAAACCAGTAGTTTACTCAATGGCAGCATTTACACAACATGCTTGATCAGGCCAGTTACAAATCTAGCAGCTGTATTTGTATAATCTATGAATCTTGGTTTGATTGCATATGTCTTTATTTGTCTATGTTATGAAGAGCCATCTTATTTGGAAGCTTCTGGTTCAATATATTGCATGTATCCTTCACATGGATTAATTCAGAATCATGTTTGGTTCTCTATGCTAGAGAATGTAATTATTGTGTAGTGGGCTTCAGTAGGCAAGAACCAGACCAGCATAGCTACAACAGCATTTATTGACTCAAAACAGGGACTGAGGAACAGCAGGTAAATGCCTGTAATTTATACTCTAGGCCCACAGGGTCTTAACCAATCATAATGCTTGAAAAACCTGCCCAAACGTGAATGTTCAAACTTTCCTTCAAAACAGTTGGAGCTAACAGTGAGGGTCATCTAAAGGTTAGTTTCACTTTAGCAAGGTTAACAGTTAGGGTCATCTAAAGGTTAGTTTCACTTTAGCAGGGCTTAACACAACTATAAACATTCAATATAGAACAGTAATCTATGAGAACTTTAAATTAGAAATCTAAGATACCCTGAGTTAAGTAAGGGAGGATAAACCAATCATATAAAGGTGGCCTATAAACCATCTAAAATCAATGGTGCATACAAACACTTAAGTGAAACTATTAAGATATTGACTGAGAGGTGGGACCCGCCCGTATCAATTCTAGCTTGAAAAAACTTTATCTTGTCCTGGGGGGGGCTAGCCTGTCTGGGGCTGCCAAAAAAAAAAAGGCAGCTGAGAAGAAATGGCTGGAGATAAGAGCTCCGCTTCGGCCGGAACTAATCTCTTTCCACAGCCAAAAAAGAAAAAAGGCTGTGGTTTACGATTAGATCCTAACCTACGGGGCTATCCTCCCTGCCCCTTTCTTAGCCAAAAAGGGGTGCTATCTATGATCTTATTTAGATATACAGACCAGATCTCTGAGGAGTTCGGTGGAGCCCTCCTCGGCAACAGGCCACGCCCCCCGGAAGTCCCACCCCTGTGAGATTTATGTTTTCAGTACTATCGTAAATACCAGCACCATTCGTCTTAGAGACTTCTTTGTCTAATTAGACCTCAAAATGGCGATTTCTCTCCGTGGATGATTGATATACTTAGCCGGTGTTATCTTCCTGCAGACTACTCCTTAAGAAAATAAATTTTTCTTCTTTGGAAATAGAGGGGAGCGAAGCTCTGTTTACTTGCTTATTTATTATGCCACCCAAATCAAAGAAGCGTCTTGCTACAAAAGAATTTAAAGAATTTTCATTGGAAACACAGCCTTTGTCTCCTATGTCTTCTGCTGGGGAACTTTTAACACAGGAATATCTCCTTAAAATGCTTAACGCTTTTAAGAAAGAAATCAGGGAATTTGTATTGGAATTATTTGATGATTTACAATCTAAAGTTAATCAAATGAAGGCGAATACTTTTGCAGCTGTGTCTGCCCTGTCAGATTACTCTGCTGAAATAGAAAACAAATTGGAAAGTCTGGAGAAGGCTAATTTTAATTTGACTACCAATATTCAAATTTTACAAGAAAAAATTAGAAATAACGAAGAACAGCTTATGATACTAAATTTTAATAGGAAGGCATTTGCAATTAGAGTCAGAGGATTCCGTGAAAAGAAGCAAGAGAATTTAAAACAGACCTTTGCTGAAGCCTTCAGCCATGCGCTGGGAAGCCCGGGACTTAACTTTGATTGGCAGATTCGGAAAATCTATCGCCAGAACTCATTGATAGCGGAACAGCGACAGCTCCCGAGGGACATAATTATACATTTCTCTACAAAAGAATCTAGAAACGCGATTGTGCAAAATTTTCATAATAACAGGCTCCGAATTGATGACCAGGACCTGATTGTCTTCAAAGATATTCCTTTCCAGATGTTGAGAGCAAGAAGGGACTACGCCTTTTTAACTAAAGAGCTTAGGAGTCAACAGATTCGATACAGATGGGAGGCCCCTGCCGGCATCACGGTTACATTTGAGAATCAAAGATTTCGTCTTAACTCTGTTTCGGAGGCTCAAGATTTCTATTGTAGGATTCTGAAGGCGGAACTTCCTGACGCGCTTGGAGGAGAGGAGAGACAAGCGGAAGGAGAAAGCAAACGGCTGGCCATGCGGCTGCAAGATGGAGGGGGCAGCCCCTCCTCCCTCGGAGAAACAGAAGAACGCAGATCGAGAACTTAGACACTTCAAAAGACTTCCTAAAGTTGAGGACTGAATGGGGGTTTGAGACCTCTCTCCGGTAGAAAAAGTGGACTAATTTTTATCAGAAGGGAAAGCTGGACGAAACTACTTTGAGCTAGATTCTAAAGTAACGTTAGCATAAATTTGATAGTGGTTAAAAGAATGCGGAATGATTTATGTTGTTTAAACTTTGTTAGATGGGACTATTTTAAAATAGAAGGTTAACTGACTCTTGCTGAAAGTATTATTTGAAAATGATCCATGCTATTTAACTTTTATTTGAAGGGAAAGTTGGTTGTTATAGTTCTGAGTTACTTTTTAAATAAACGCTAGTATAAATTTGATAGTGGTAAATATTAGACAAGCAAGAGATGAGGGTAAAATGCATGTGGAATGAATTACGTTATTTGTGGTAAATACCAGACAAGCAAGGGAAGAGGGCAAAATTTACGTTGTTTAAAGCTTATTAGAACAGGAAGCTGCTTGGGATTATCTTAAGATAACTGTAAAAAGAATGCGGAATGATTTATGTTGTTTAAACTTTGTTAGAAGGGACTACCTTAAAATAGAAGGTTAACTGACTCTTGTTGAAAGTATTACTGGAATATGTGGAATGATTCATGCTACAAATCGCTCTGAGCTATATTTTAAACAAATGTTAGTATAAATTTGATAGTGGTAAATATCAGACAAGTGGGGGATGAGGGTAAAATGCATGTGGAATGAACTAAGTTATTTAAATTCTACTAGAAGGGGAAGTCGGTTGGAATTATCTTAAGATAGAAATTGATTCCTGTGTAAAGTAATATCTGATCTATGCTGCTTAACTTTACTAAGAAGGGGAAATCTGGTTAGATTATTTTGAATTACGGTTTGAAAAAGGGGTAAAGAAAGATCATTTACGTTGTTTAAATTTTATTAGAAGGGAAAGTTTGATTACTTGTCTGTAAAGTTATATTTGAATATATGGCAGGAACTATGCTGCTTAAATCCTATTGGAAGGGATCATGAGGTTTAGGAAGGGAACGGGAGAGTCTACAGAAGATCGGGGTAAATAGCAAAGAAGTAAGAGACGAGAATAAAATATAGATAGAATGATTTATACTATTTAAGCATAGATAAAGATGGGGGGCTGAGATCAACACAAAGAGTGGTTTCTTTTCTTTTTTTTTTTTTTCTTTCTTTTTTATATATTACTTTTATTTTTTAATCCATATGTATACAAGATATTTTAGATAGAAGGTAGTGCCAGGTGTGGGCCCTGGGAAGCCGGGAAGATTAGGGATGGGGATTGTGGGGGGTGGGGTGGGGGGGGTTAACATAATCTTAATAAGAACTAGAATGTATTTATATACGGTGGTTCCTTTTTTTATTATTATTATTATTATCTTTTTTTTTTCCTTGGTTCATTTTACATTTATTAGATCAAACAACACTCGAATAAAGGCATACACCAAGGAGGGAGGTAGAGGGAAGGAAGAGGGAGGAGTAAGGAAGGAGTAAGGGGAATGTAAGGAGTAAGGGGAATGTAAGGAGGGTGTCTGGGGAGTAAGGGGAGAAGGAAGGTTTGAGGGGAAAGGGAAGTAGGAGGGGAGTGTTAGAGGGAGAAAGGAAAGTTGGAGGGGGTAGATGGGGTGTATGGAGGATGCAAGGGTTAGGTGGGGTTGTGAATGATGAGTTGTGTTTCCTTTTTATCTGATTGTTTTATTCCTTTTTTCTTTTTTTTTCTTCTTTTCTTATAGTAAATACCCTGTGTATAAATGATTGCAAATGGAATGTGAAAATTGAAAATTGAATAAAAAATATTTTATAAAGATATTGACTGAGAGTAAGGACACTGAGGTCCGTTCCCATTCATCAGTTGACCTCACTAGATGTCTTTGATCCACTTGCTTTCAGTGTTACTAATCACACAAGATTGTTGGATATAAATCGAATGGAGCAGTGGTGGGTCCAGCATCCCGGTGCAACCGGTACGGTGCAATGGGGCCCAGCGTCCCCCACATGCATGTGCGCACATGCACGCATGCGTCCTTACCTCTGCGACGCTCCAGCTGCTCAGCGGAGCATCGTGCAGGCGCCATACACTCTGTGCACAGAAGCGTTGAAGAGCTCAAATACAGGTTAGGAGCTCAGGCGGGCGGGCGGGCCCTCCGGAGCACCGGAACAGTACCCAATGCTCCCGGCAGGCACTGGTACGCCCATACCGGGGCATACCACCTGCAATCCAACACTGGAATGGAGTCTCCCCATTAGTGTTAAAACTGGGCTAGATACTAGGAGTTCAAGTTGTGTCACCTTGTGCAGCTGGGTGGGACAGTCATTCTTTCTCAGACCTAGGAAGAAGGCAATGCTAACTTTCAAGCACAACTTGAAAAAGTTGGCAAGTAAACTGTGGCGACGTATTCGGACAGTTGCCAAGGAATCAAAACTGACTCCAAACCATAGAATTTATTTTTATTTATTTAAAATTATTCAAGTAATGAGCCCTTGTTCTCTTTGTCGCCCAAGTCAAACAGCAAGCAGCAGTCAAAAGGCCATAGGTTTTCCCCCTTCATGGCTTTAATTATTTATGCCATCCTTTGTGTTATTTTTATTTCTAAAAAATCTACTTAATCTGTAGTATATTTGCTTTAGACCTCAGGAACCCGTTGGCCAAATTCTTTGAAATCCTTTGCATTATTTATTCCTATTTATCATAAGTTGGGTAGACATGCTGTTTCGGTAATTAAATGTCAATGGTTCATACTGCCGGTTGAACTGTGAAAGATCAGTCATAATTCACTTCAAGGTTTGGATGTCTATCATGGGCCTTGAAGGGCTTATCACTTTTCCTTCACACCATCCAAAGACTAATCAATTAGAATCCCAAGCTGCAGCAGGATTCTGGAGAGAACCTCCTCAGATGTTCTGTTGTGGATGCAAAAGACGTGATGCTAGAGATTATACATGCCACCACTATATTGGATGTATATTGGATGCAAAAGACGTGATGCTAGAGATTATACATGCCACCACTATATTGGATGTATATTGGATGCAAAAGACGTGATGCTAGAGATTATACATGCCACCACTAAAACAGATAAATGTAAATTTAGAAAATAGCTATGGGCCTTCCTGGCTAAACCAGACAGGAAACTTGTCTAAATGAGCTAATTCTACTTTATTTCAAGGCTACATTTGTTCTGACCCGGGCTTCCCCAAAAAGCATAAAGCAGATTCCTGGTCCCGACAAAACCCCTTTTATTAGACGAATGTGAATTCCTCTCATTCACATTCAGCAAAGGCCTGGCAAACAGTCTCTCAAATTATGACCACAGACCCTATCTATCTTGGAAAGCTGCCATGTAAATATTTTCCAAATGCAGTGCTGTGCAAGGAAAGACTGGGGACAGTCTGTGAAGTTCATGGACAGATCTTCACACTCCTGAAATGAAGGAACGAATGAATGAACAAACGAATTGTTTCCCGCAAAAGCCCACTCTCTTTTCACTCCTCTTTTATTTCCTATGGGCAGGGCCATTCACCATCCACCTGTGGCTTTATTCCCAAGTCGACCCTGATTTCTGAGTTGTTCTTTTCTTCTGGCAGCTCTGTGCATGTGCACACTGGGAACAGGCTCCAGCTGCTCCTCTGCCTCACTGCTGTCTAGTTCCGAAGGCAGCTGAGAACTGTCAGACGGCCCTGGCCCCATTTCTGCCTCTGACACAGAGCCCTTATCTGAGCCTTCCCCAGCCTCCAGGAATAGCCCAACCTCCTCACTGTCTGACTCTGCTGCCAGCTCTGCTGGCCGCAGACGGGCCACAACATTATTAATAGAATCTTGCAAGCCTGAAAATACAAATTTCCAGGCCTCCACTTTTAACTGCTTGCTCCATTAAGGCAGGTCCCTCTTTAGTTTCCTCTTCTAAAAGTTAAGCAACTGTCTAAATTAATTTAACTTTTGTATCTGTTGAATTGCCCTGTGGTGAGTTGTCCCAAGAAAAATGTCCTGCATTGTTGATGAGTTGATTGCAATGAGTTGGCTCTGGCAAGTTGTCCCACTCTATTCTAAGTGGTATCTCTTCTTGCCTTTCCTCAATGGACATCCATGCCATCTATTACATTAGTGCTATCCAAAGCTGCAAAATCATTTTAAGAATGTTGTAAATGAAAAGAACCTAGGATATCTTTTATTTGTGTCTACTGGGAGGATGCAATTATCTTGTTTAATTTCCTGTAGAACCTCAATAAAGGCCAATGAAGAATTCTATTCTATTCTATTCTATTCTATTCTATTCTATTCTATTCTATTCCATTCCATTCCATTCCATTCCGGTACTTGAGAGACCGCCTGCTGCCAATTACCTCCCACTGACCCATTAGATCTCACAGGGTTGGCCTCCTCCGGGTGCCATCTACCAGCCAATGCCACCTGGCTATTACCCGGGGGAGGGCCTTCTCTGTGGCAGCTCCGGCCCTCTGGAATGAACTCCCCACAGGGATTCGGACCCTCACCTCTCTCCAGACCTTCCGAAAAGCTGTCAAAACCTGGCTTTGCCGGCAGGCCTGGGGGTGATGAGTTCCCTCCCCTCTCGACATGTATGGCTGTGCGACTGTTGTCTACTTTTATTATTTGTATTTTGTCTTTTATGTTCCCCTTTTTTCCCCCCTTGAACTGTTCGCCGCCCTGAGTCCTCCCGGAGAAGGGCGGCATACAAATAATACAATACAATACAATACAATACATTCCATTTCATATTTTCTGTTCTGTTCCATTCCATTCCACCTGAGTTTGTCAATCTGGAGATTTACCAGCCTTTTCATTACTAACATCTTCTGGATTTATGGTTTAAGACAGTGGTAGTCAACCTGGTCCCTACCATCCACTAGTGGGCGTTCCAGCTTTCATGGTGGGTGGTAGGGATTTGCTGTAACTCTGCTTTATAAATTTTATAAAGTAAAGTTACTTCTGTACTTTATAAATCACCATTACTGTGGAACCGGTGGGCGGTTAGAAAATTTTACTACTAACAGAGATACAAAAGTGGGCGGTAGATATAAAAAGGTTGACTACCCCTGTTTTAAGCAAAGGAGGCTAACTATGCTCTTCTGGCTATAGGTACAGGCATGTCTACTTCTATATGTCTCTACAGTCCTGGCAGAGAAGCAACAATCAATCGGAACTGGTCCAGTCTTGTCAACAGATAATCAGTGTTTGTTTGTCAGCCAACAAGGAGTGCCTGGGTTTCACACTGAACTATCAACCCGTTTCCCACTGTAAAATACTTAAGAGTGCATCTGTGAGCCTGTGCTAGCCAAAACCCATCAATGATTGCTTGAAAGAAGGGAAAAAATTCAAACTGAAAAAAGAATCTTCTACCCTTTCAACACAAACAGTGAATAACTTGCAATAAAAACATGAGCAACTTTGTTCGTGGAATAACACAGTGAGAAGAAGGAAGCAAAACAAACACTCTATGGTAGAGCTACCACTGAACCTGGTGAAATTTCTTAGAAGCATTTCTGTAAAGGATAAAAACCAGGTGAGGGAAAAGGGGGCTTTAGATTGTCTCCAATTTTTTTTCCCCAGCCATTAGAACTGAAAGTATTTGAGCCTTCTCTAAAAACCAAAATCCCAATTGTGATGACAAGCCACCAAGCTGTGCATCGTGCGATATATTTTTGTCTTGTCACACAGGTCTAGCTGGCATGTCACAAAATAAGTCATTAGGTGATGGGACAAACCAGGGTACCCATTTTATGATCCTATGGCACATCCAAAGGGGAAAAAAAAGACTGCTTTTTTCTAATAAATACCAAAAAAACTGCAATTGGGAAGAAACTGAGCCCTGTTCCAAATCTTTGAAGGAATCTGCATCCTGTCGTGAAATGGCCTTAGTTTGCAGAACATGCTAATTCATAACAGGATTTGGCTTAGCAAGCAATGAGTCAGCTTGCAATTAAGGAGAAATGCATTAAATGCAATCTGTAACAATGGCTTGGCTAAATATTCTGCAGACACAGTCCACTCTGTTACCCAAAGCTAAATGAACAGTTTGTTTATTGTTAGGTAAAACATCCATCCTCTAAGAAATGATAGGAGGTAATCAGGCTGAAATTCTAATTATATTTATGGGGGGAAAAATACATTGAATTGAATTGGATTTCTGGATGCTATATGGCTATGTCCATACAATTTTCTTGGCAAGTATTATTTGCTACTGTCTTTTGACATGTTTTGATGCAACTTCCCAGATCCACTCTACTCCTCTGAGATTCCTTGTGGTCTTCTGTCCAAGTTAAGTAAAGTTCTACATTTAGGCAAGAAAAACCAAATGCACAGGTACAGTATATGTGGTGCCTTGCTCAATAGTAGTAACTCTGAGAGGGATCTTGGAGTCTTAGTGGACAACCATTTAAATATGAGCCAGCAGTGTGCAGCAGCTGCCAAAAATAGCCAACACAGTTCTAGGCTGCATAAATAGAGTGATAGATTCAAGATCACGTGAAGCGTTAATACCACTTTATAATGCCTTGGTAAGGCCACACATGGAATACTGCATTCAGTTCTGGTCGCCACGATGTAGAAAAGATGTGGAGACTCTAGAAAGAGTGCAGAGAAGAGCAACAAAGATGATTAGGGGACTGGAGGCTAAAACATATGAAGAACGGTTGCAGGAACTGAGTACGTCTAATTTAATGAAAAGAAGGACTAGGGGAGACATGATAGCAGTCTTCCAATATCTGAGGAGTTGCCACAAAGAAGAGGGAGTCAAACTATTCTCCAAAGCACCTAAGGGTAGGACAAGAATCAATGGGTGGAAACTAATCAAGAAGAGAAGCAACTTAGGAGACATTTTCAGAGAGTTAGAATAATTAATCAGTGGAAGAGCTTGCCTCCAGAAGTTGTGAATGCTTCAACACTAGAGGTTTTTAAGAAGATGTTGGATAACCATTTGTTTGAAGTGGTGTAGGGTTTTCTGCCTAAGCAGGGGGTTGGACTAGAAGACCTTCAAAGGTCCCTTCCAACTCTATTCTATTCTTAAAAGTATGGTCAGATTTACTGAAATATGGTCTGATCTTGCTTCACTTTTTGAGATTAGTTTGAAGATTGCAAACTTACTTTTCAGTAAATGAAAAGTACTTTGATGAATAATTTTATACTATGGGAACCCTTAACTTTCAGATTGAAGAATGAGATATTTTGAACATCTATCTCTTTTGTCACATTTTTTCTTCAGTCATCTCCTTTAATCATCCTCCTGTCTTATTATTACAGCAAATACAACTGTAGTAATAATAGTAATGAACTTTCATTTCTATACACAGCTTTTCATCTTGAGTGACACTTTGAGAGCTGCAATGAGAATGCCCAAATATTAAGGAAACATGCAAATCAGCTCTTTCCCAACATAGGGAAGAAATTCAGGCTCTTGATCTGAGCAATTACTACGTTTGAAGGCTGTGCGTGTGATGTATTTTATAAGCTCTGCTAGTTTTCAATTTCTTTTTTTTTTTTGCTTTGACTTTGGATTGAAATGATGAACAAACTGCTTTTGATAAGGAGAAAAATAAGACGCGTGTTTGTGTACATATAATGAATTTCAGATGAGATTTGTCATCTGACAAACTGATAAGTTGATTCCCAGATACCCCAGAGATGTCTTTAGCATCCTGCAAAAAAGACTTTTTTAATGGGGTTTGTTGTATTTTTAACAGTGATGTCTTATCCATCTAGTCAGGCATGTATTGTGATTCTGAACTGCATAATTGCTGAAGCAGGGGTGGGTTCCTGCCAGTCCTAACCTCTTCTATAGAAGAGGTTCCACAAATCTACAGTGTCATTTAGAACTGGTTCCATATCCCTCCCCTCGCCCATCCGCACATCATCAAGATGAAGAGCGAGAGGAGGAATTCTGGGAGTTGAAGTCCACAAGTCTTAAAGCTGTCAAGTTTGAACACCCCTGGGTTTTTTTTCTAAAGGGTTAGGGGTTCAAGGGTCTTGTAACTTGACAGCTTTAAGACTTGCGTGCTTCAAACGCCAGTTTCTGAGCCAACATTTTGGTTGCTAAGCAAGAGCGTTGTTAAGTGAATTTCACCACATTTTACATGTTGGCCACGCCCACCCAGTCACATGGCTTGCAAGTCACTCCCACCCGGTCACATGGCCAGCAAGCCACTCCCACAAAGCAGGCCACACCTACAGAAGAGGTTCTAAAAAAAATTGAAACCCACCACTGTGCTGAAGGGTTTAGGAAAACTCACCCTGACCGATTCACTCTGGCTGCCTCACCCCAGCTGACTTGTCCCAGCCAACTTGTTGTGAGACAACTCATCATGGCCAGTTCCCGATGGGACAACTTGCCACTAGACAGCTCAACATGGAATAACTCAAGAGAGGGACAAGTGAATTTCAGCTTTAGGTTTGAACCTTCTCAAGTTAGAAGTCCTCGGAGCAGCAATTCTACTTGAGTTGTCCTGTAGTGATTTGGCTGTGGCAGGTTGCCCCACAACAAGTTGGCCAGGGCAAGATGACTGGGGTGAGTTAGTCAGGGTGAGTCAGCTGTGTCAGGTTGTTCCATTCTGACTGCTGAGGGGGTAGAACGTGATCATGGTGGGTGTAGGAGCTCTTCTGGCTAGTTGCTATGGAAAATTCAGCTTTGTTCCTGGACAATAGGAAATTAGCCTCTGCATCTTTCGGTCCCAGAGAGGCAAATACGACAAATAACCTTGCAAATCAACTGATGATGTCTCCGCAGCAACGCCAGTATTGGCATTAAACCAGTGGTGGGATTCAGCCAGTTCGCACCTATTCGGGAGAACCAGTTGTTGGAAGAAATCTTTCTAATCTTACTAATCCTGTAAGGAAGGCAGGAAGGAAACATTCTGGTGTTGTTTCTAGCCTAATCTTTATTGCCCTGCTTACAGAAACTGCCTCTCCAGTTAACCCTTATTACCACTGTAACAACTAAGGGGAAGTGCCCATCGACCTGAGTGACATTGACTTGGCCACGCTCATATGATCACATGAGCACCGAGCCCTGCCTACCCAGCTGGTCATTAGGGCAGAGAACTGGTTGGTAAATTATTTGAATCCCACCACTGCATTAAACCAAAGTTCAAACATTGGGCCAAAACATGGTTGGATGAATTTGAAAACCTGTAGATTTGAGCAAGCTGACTACAAGGATGAAATGAAATATAAACAGATAAAGCATGTTGATGTGGTGGAAAGCTAGCCAGAAACTTTACTTCTGAAGAAGCTTCAAAGAAATATCAGACAATACTTTCTACTATCATGATAAGGAAAGAGAATGTGAAGACAATAAATCCATTACATTATAGTGTATGGCCACTAATTTATTGATCTCCACCTTCTCATTTTCGATAACTTTTTCAACTTTGTGCTCCCATGACTTTCTGGATACAGGTAAATCATATTTTTTTTACATAATGACCAGTGGATTAATTTAGCAACTCGGCCATGTCTAGCTTTGTAATCAGTTTGTGCGATTTTTCTGCATTCACATATTAATTTTATTTATTTATTTATTTATTTATTTATTTATTTATTTATTTATTTATTTATTTATTTATTTATTTATTTATTTATTTATTTATTTATTTATTTATTTATTTATTTATTTATTTATTTATTTGACTTATATACCGCTTCATAGAGCTTTCAGACCTCTCTAAGCGGTTTACAGATTTTTAGCAAATTGAGTCAGCAAATTGCCCCCACAGTCTGGGTCCTCATTTCACCCACCTCGGAAGGATGGAAGGCTGAGTCAACCTTGAGCCGGTGAGATTTGAACCGCTGAACTGCAGATAACAGTCAGCTGAAGTGGCCTGCAGTACTGCATCCTAACCACTGCGCCACCTCAACTCCTTATGTGAAAGTTTCAACTTTGTTATTGCAAAGTTGGCATTTTGGGTGGTTGTTGTTGTTGTTATTGTTGTTGTTATTATTATTATTTACAGAACAATGAGAAATCACAGCCACCACTTCTTTAGCTGGTGTTGGCCTTCATTTGCAGTGAGTTCTTCCCAAGAACCTAGAATTTCATAATGTCCCAGCATAGTATTTGTGTGGATCCAAGCAGTGTGGCCTTTTGCAATCAAGAGATGGGAATTTTGCCAATGTGCCCAGGATGCTAATAATCACTGGGACCAATATGGCAGCTTTATGCCATAATCATTCAGCTTCAGTTTTCAGAACTTAATACTTTGTGATCTTTTCCAATTCTCTGTTTTATATCACATCCTGGGATTGCCGCATCACTTATCTACACTTTCTTCTTAAATCCAGTGGGTTAGGTACCAAGATTTTATCACTTGCATTCAGAAATCCCACAATATTTTAACCTGCTCATTTTCAACTACTTTTCCAATCATATGTTCCCACCAATTTATTCATTCCTGGCACACAATTTTTTTTTTTTACAGATTTTCCACAATGAGTCACTTTGGCAGCTATGTTACATCATTGTTTATAATCAGTTTGTGCAATCTTTTCCTGCGTACGATCTACCATTTTTTTGTGTGTGTGTGCTTCTTTGCACAATCTGCACTTTGAATCATTTGATGGTTTTTCAATTCCGGCCTTGTTCGCATTAGTTTGAATCACTTGCTCTTGAGCAGCTATTATCCTTCCAAATGTTTTTGCAAAGTGCTATTATTTGCAGGGTGGGGGTTGGGGGGGTTTACTGCTGTGAATGCCTCGGCAGCCCAAAGCCCCTAATTCCTGTCTTCTGTGCTAAGCTAAAACCTAACAAAGCTCACTACAGCTTAGCATGATTTATGTACCCAGACATACCATGGCAATAGTTTTACTGAAGTCCAATTCAGGCATTCAAATCAGGAAACATAAACGTGTAAAAGTTGGTGTTTAATTTAAGGCACTATTAATTGTTAATTACAGGAGGTAAATACTGTATTTTTTGGAGTATAAAACGCACCGGAGTATAAGATTTTGAAGAGGCAAATTAAAAAAAAAATTTTTATACTTAACCGACCTCCCAAAAATGGCCCATTTTTCACAAAAATGGCCCCATTTTTCACAAAAATGGCCCCGTTTTTCACAAAAATGGCCCCGTTTTTCACAAAAATGGACCCTTTTTGTCAAAAAAGGGGCATACATAGCCTTTAGAAGGCTTATAGAGTGCTCTTGGAGGCGGGGGGCGGGATGAGCCTCCTAAAGACTATGCATGGCCATTTTTGCAAGGGGTGGGATTTCAGGAGGCCAAAAATGCTGTATTCAGTGTATAAGACACACACAGATTTCCCCCCTCTTTTTTTGAAAAAGGTATGTCTTATACGCCAAAAAATGTGGCAATTGGATGCTTGTATGAAATTCTTCCCTTGGACTGCAAGGAGATCAAACCAGTCAGTCCTAGAGGAGATCAATCCTCACTGCTCTTTAGAAGACGAGATCCTGAAGATGAAATTCAAATACTTTGGCCACCTAATGAGAAGAAGGAAAGACTCACTGGAGAAGAGCCTCATGCTGGGAAAGATTGAGGGCAAAAGAAGAAGAGGACGACAGAGAATGAGGTGGCTGGATGGAGTTACCGAAGCAGTAGGCATGAGCTTAAATGGACTCCAGAGGATGGTAGAGAACAGGAAGGCCTGGAGGAACATTGTCCATGGGGTTGCGATGGATCAGACTTCACAACTAATAACAAATGAAATTCCAACCAACAACTTCCTAAATCCTAGGCTCAGCTGTACCAGCTACCTGTTCGGAGCTGCTCCTTTTAAAATGTTTTGCCTTGTGATCAATATATTGCAGGGGCATTGAAAAGCCAAAATCCCAGGAGTCTGATTACTTCACAGCAGCCGGGACCCCTTGTCAAAGATCACCACTTAATCAGTCCTCGCAAGATCTGTCAAACCAATATGCTTTACATTGGGAAGATGTTGCAGAACTGGTTGCAGAACCATAATTCAGCCGAACTGTCATATCTTAACAGAGATGATAACGTGTAATTGTCTGTTATCTGCACAAAGGCACCTGCAACTGAAAAGCCTGACAGCTGCAGCCAAGATAAGCATGACTGCACACTGGGAATTTGAGCCTCGGTGGAATCTTTAATTGAGGAGCAGGGCACCTCCCACTGCACAGAGCAAAACTTGCTAAGTTAGTAGAGTTGCCTTTGACTAGGAAACAGTTTGAGGGCGCATTCATCTTTCATGCCTTCCTATATCATTGAATTAAGGGCCAGCATAGATGGGAAGCTACATTTACCTTGGAATGGAAATGGCACATTAAAAAAAACAACCGGGGAAGCAAATCGCGCGATCACCGAACCGGTTGTTAAACCAGGAGGATCCCACCACAAACACTTCTACTCTATAAGAAGGATGGGAGGGGACTCCCACATTGCAGATTGATAGCTGAGGCAGAAGTGGGTTCCTACCGGTTTGGACCGGTTTGGCTGAGTACATAGTAACTTGGCCGGACAGGCGCCCGGACCGGTTGCATCCTTGGCGGTGCCATCTTGATTTTCAGTTCTGTGCATGTGCAGAAGAATCTCCATTGCAAAAATGTAATTTTCTTTCCTTTTCTAACCTTGTGCGTATGCACAGATCTTTTTAGGTGCAAATGCTGGTGTGCGTGTGAGCAAAGTGAGCAAAAAAATTTTACACGCCGAACCGGCAGTAATGCCAGCAGAAACCGACCAATGAGCTGAGGTTTGAATTCTTTCTTTTCCGATAGATCATACTAGGAGGAGAGTGAAAGAGGACCAGCCAGGATGCCATTCCACATCTATGACACTATATACCATAACAATATAATTATTCAATTACATTTTTCAATAAGCTTCCATAAAATTTCACAGTAAGACTTCTAACTTGCAAAAAAAAAGGGGGGGGGGCAGGTTCCCAACAGAAACAAAGTTTAATTTATTTTTTGGTCACCATTTAGTGGCTGCCCATATTTCTGCAGTCCTGATTTGGTAACACTACATATAGGTCATCCCCAACCTATGTTAGGAAACTCAGAGCTGGTTAAGATCAAGCAATCTATGTCACGGCGAAAATAGATTTGTATTTATATGTGGTTCCTTATTTATTAATTTGTTTTATTTGTTTATTGTTTTATTTCTTTATTGTTTTATTTATTTCAATCAAATTTATATAGCCACCTCACCCATCTGGGCAGCCCACAACAATAAAAAGCGAGAATGCTTTCTATGCTTCGAAACATGTTCTAACATGTTATTTTAAGCCATAACATTGCTTGAGGCAAGGAATCCAGCCACTGTAGTTTGTAAATCATGGTTTATGGCTTAGCAATGTTGAACAGTCTTAAACAATTGTGGGTTATGTAGCAAAACTCATTTGTTTATTTGCTTGCTTCTTTGTTTAAGTTGATTGACTGTCCAACTCCATATTCGTGTGTGAATGTGATGACTGCTGTACCCCACATACCCAAAGTTGCAAACACATTAGGTTAGGTTAGGTTAGGTTTATTTAGCTTGTATGTCGCCCTACTCCCGGGAGACTCAGGGCGGCTAACAATAAGAAGGGAAGGGGGTACAAAAATAAAAACAACAATTAAAAATTCAGCAACAGTCATAACATCAGATGGGGCTGGGTGATTCAACAGCCCCAGGCCTGCCGGAACAGCCAGGTCTTAGTTGCTTTGCGGAAGGCCGGAAGGGTAGTAAGGGTCCGGATCTCAACGGGGAGATCGTTCCAGAGGGCCGGAGCAGCCACAGAGAAGGCCCTCCCCCGAGGAGTCGCCAGCCGACATTGGCTGGCAGATGGAATCCGGAGGAGGCCTAGTCTGTGGGATCTAATAGGTCTTTGGGAGGTAACTGGCAGGAGGCGGTCTCTCAGATATATCATTCTTTAATATCCTGTAGCATTTTGCTTTGATTGCAAAAAAAAGTCATTTCAGCATAACTAAGTTAATTTGTTTTGCTTGGCATCTTCCCCTCTGACATCCTTTCTTCAGTTTTAGATAAGCAAGAAAGGAAAGGAGAAAAAAGGAACGGAAAGGAAGGAAGGAAGGAGGGTGGAGGGAGGGAGGGAAGGAAGGAAGGAAGAAGGAAGGAAGACCTACAACTTGGAGTAGAACATAATTACAGCACATAGCTCTGCACTTTGGAGGCACCAAATTGTAATTACTTTTTCGTCGGATCTGATTCATTGACAGTTCAAGCTCATCGCGCTTACAACAGCTGAGCTTCTTAATTACCCACCATGCTGGCAAAAAGTCTCCAATTTGCTTCTGAGAATCAAGGTCATTAACCCAAATCATTATTGGATGCAAAACCGATGTGGGTGGTAACTCTATCAGGGATGTGCATGGGAATTGAGGAGCCATAGATAGAACGGGAAGGCTGCATAGTCTAGATGAAAAATAAGACACCGAAAGGCTGTATTTCATTCCTCTAATTAAGAACAACAGTCTTGAATATTCTTGTGCTGGGAATTACTTGGGCTGAAAGCCAAATGATGCTGCTTAAGATTTCACGAATTTGGCTTCAGTTAATTAAAGGAACTTCATTTTTACTAGACAGCCCAGGAACAAAATCCACTCTAAGGAGTTGCTTAAGTTCAAGCTATTTTATAGAAGAAAAAGCACCAAGAGCCAGCTCATAAACTTCTTTCTGCTGTGTTTCCTCATTGTAAATGAGAAGAGAAGCAGGATGATCTTCCTCTTCCGGCTTTCATTAAATTTTAACTGTGAAGCCTACATATTATGGAGGAGTCCAATTTATTGCTAAATCTGCCACCATCCCTTATGGCTCTGTTTCTGTAGTGTGACTCATATCTTCCGATAGATTTAATCCCTACTGCAAACTTTCATTTTATTCCCTTTATTATCTCTGCTTCCTCCTCAAAGCACACTCATTTTTTTTTAATGCCTTCATAGTTTCCGATATATCATTTTCTTTCAGTATAAAGTAACTATGGCCAAGACATTATTTCCAAAATCCTCTTAAATCCTTATGTCAAGAGCTGCAGTTATAATCATGCATTGTTAAAGAGCAAATTCCGCTAAACACATAAAGATTTTCTTTCAAATAAAATAGGTCGGAGAAATGCTTTTTTTTTTTTTACAGCTGAGTTATAAACTGCATTGAAAAAATAATTTCAGGTTTATCTCTAATCAGCTAACGTTGACTTTCAATCTTTTTATTCTAATTTTAATATTTTTAGCACTTTTTAACTTTATATTATATTGTAAAACATCCAAAGTCACTGTCTTAGTAAGATGGGTGTCATAGAATGGTAATAAACAAACTAAATAATTCATTATTTTAATGAAAATACCAATATTTTCTCTGCAGTTTGCCATTGAAGAACTAAACTTTTTTTTTTTAAGATGGGGCAACATTTTAAATACTATTGTTTTTTACCGTTCAAATCCCCAGAATAATAATGCATATTTCACTTACAGTAATCGTTCAGGGAAAGATTGAAGGCAAACGAAGTCTAGGCGGGAGAAGAACATATTGGTTTCAAAATCTAAGGAATTAGTTTGGACAAAACTCAGCAGCACTTTTTCATGCGGCTATTGATAAAAATAGGATCGCCAACATGATCGCCAACGTTCGATGATGGATATGGCACAAGAAGAAGAAGAAGTCCCCTGAGGGACAATGATTTAGTGGCCGTTTTTATTGGCTTGACTTCAGAGGTTGTGCTCCATCATTGGAGGCTTTTAAGAAGACACTGGACAGCCACTTGTCTGGAATGGAATAGGGCAGGGGTGTCAAACTCACATCATCAAAGCAGTGTCACGTGACGCATCAGGACTTCCCTCCCATCACTAAACCAGGCATGGGCGTGGCCAGCGCATGGGTGGGAGTTTGACAACCCTGGTATAGGGTCTCCTGCTTGGACAGGGGGTGGACTAGGACAGGAGTCTCCAAACTTGGCAACTTTAAGACTTGTGGACTTCAACTCTCAGAATTCCTCAGCCAGCTTTGCTGGATACCCTTGGACTAGAAGACCTCCAAGATCCCTTCCAACTCTGTTATTCTGTTCCTATTTTTTTTGCTTCTGTCTCTGTTCCCCAAAATTATATCACCTTCAACTTACACAAGGAATGGAACTCAGGATGGGTGAGTGGGTGGATGGAGTCACAAAACCAGAAATATTTTCCCTACCTTCATACAAAGGATAGTCCGCAGAACCCTTGTGCTTATAAGCAGGATACTTCTGAAGACTGAAAGTTGAGCATCCCTGTTATGACTTGTTCTTAGGCTTCTTAAGGACATCAAATAAGATGATGCTTGCTCCTGGGGAGGAAAGCTATGGCAAATCTAGACAGCATGCTAAAAAGCAGAGACATCACCCTGCCAACAAAGGTTTGTATAGTCAAGGGCATGGTTTTCCAAATTGCAATGTATGGCTGTGAAAGATGGACCATAAGACAGGCTGAGTGCTAAAGAATTGAGGCTTTGAACTATGGTGCTGGAGAAGACTCCTGCGAGTCCCTTGGACTGCAAAGCGATCAAACCGGTCAGTCCTAGAGGAGATCAACCCTGACTGCTCTTTAGAAGGCCAGATCCTGAAGATGAAACTCAAGTACTTTGGCCACCTAATGAGAAGGAAGGACTCCCTGAAGAAGACCCTCATGTTGGGAATGATTGAAGGCAAAAGAAAAAGGGGACGACAGAGAATGAGGTGGCTGGATGGAGTCACCGAAGCAGTCGGTGTGAGCTTAAATGGACTCCAGAGGATGGTAGAGGACAGGAAGGCCTGGAGGAACGTTGTCCATGGGGTCGTGATGGGTGGGACACAACTTCTAACAAGAAAATAAGATGACTGCAAACAGAATGACAGATGAGATGGGCCCATTCTTCAACCCAAACGGGAATATTCATACTGTTTTGACACTTTGGTTTCTCAGGCTACTACAGTGAGAGACCAAGAAACTGCGCAATGACCCAACACTCGACCTCCTTTCACTGAGAGACCCAACACAATGCCTCAAACCCTCAGAGGCAGCCATCCATCTCCTTTACAAGGAAGAGGGGGACAATCTAGTCATTGGCAAACCAATTACTGGTGTTGAGATGGTTTTCAAACAAAGGAGGGGAAATTGCAGTGTGGTTTGTATATTGAACAGAGCTCCTTTGCTCGCCAGGATTATTCTTCGTTTACAGGCGTGTTGAATAGCCTTTTGCTGTTCTCTTTGTCCAGAGCAATCAGGTATAAATGAGAGTGAAGGGGTGTAAAGGAGAAAGAAGAAGCAAGCATTAGATACACATCAAAGGCAGGCACAGCTGTCTTGTGGGCAAATGAGAGAGGAGGGGAGGGGGAGAAAGCTGAAATGAAATGATGGAGGAGCTGTGGAAAGCTGTCCCTCCTCCTCCCTCTCCTCGGATTGCTTCCACTCCATCTCTGCTAAGGACCTAATCCTGCGGAATGCTGAGCCTGCCAAAGGGATTGCTGACCAGGCTGGTGACATTCCATTATCTCCTTGAATGTTTGCCTTCAACCGAAGTTGTCATTCTGTGGGCCAAGCAGCTACTGCATGCAAAATGCTGTGTGATTAAACAGTGGCTAGGGGAGTTAATTACTTCTTGTTGTCGGATCACTGGAGGAGGATGCCTTTAATCTCTTACAAAAGGCAGAAATGGCAAAATTCTCTCAAGCCACATTGGAGGTGGAATGCAGCCTTCCATAAAGGCTTCTTTTAATAGGCAGGGCAATCGTTTCCTGCAGCCAGATTTGTGGTTGTGCTCCGTATGTTGCTGCAGTTTGCTTAGCTGCCAAGTCCACTTCATTTGCTTTGGTCTAGCAAGAGAGTTCCTGAACCAGTAGGTTGCAGGATCAAATCCTAATAAAGGAGAACGTTTGTAGCTCAGGGTTGATATGAGGGGTCCTTGATGATCTCTGACCTGGGTTGTTTTCTTGAAGACATTCCTTGCAAATAACCATGGACTTGATCTTGAGGGGTCCTTGGTTCTCTCTGAGCTTGCTTTTTTTCTCGCAGACGTTTCATTACCCAAACCAGGTAACATCATCAGTGCCAGTACAGAATGCTGTTTGCAAACTTCACTCCTTAGTGCAGTGCTTCTCAACCTTGGCAACTTGAAGATGTCTGGACTTCAACTCCCAGAATTCCCCAGCCAGCATTCGCTGGCTGGGGAATTCTGGGAGTTGAAGTCCGGACATCTTCAAGTTGCCAAGGTTGAGAAACACTGCCTTAGTGTGATGTTATTTGGGTAATGAAACATGTGCAAGAAAAAAAGCAAGTTCAGAGAGAACCAAGAACCCCTCAAGTTCAAGTCCATGGTTATTTGCAAGACACTGAAGTCACTATATTCTTCTGCTGGACCCCATCATCTAGCATTTATACCAGTGTGAGCCCGTAATCCAGCTCAGTTTCTTCACATCAGAAAACAAATGAACATGGGCACAACATGCATACCTGAAGGTATAAAGGAAGTGGAAATGGATGCAAGTTACAATGAACCAAGACTGCAATTCCTTTATAATTTAGATTTATAATCGGGTGGGATTCAGCTGGTTCGAACCGGTAGCTCCGACAAACAGCTGGGAGCGAACTGGTTCGCTCCGACGATCAGGTGGGCCCGCCTCCCCCTGCACTTTACTTACCTATATCCTCTCAGCTGATTCACGTGGCAGAGAGGATTGCCATACCTCAGCTGTGTCATTCCCCAGAAGTAACGTGGAAGATAAGTTTTGTTAAATCTGTGCACACGCGCAGAGCGCGCATCAGGCACAGGCATGCGTAGAGCCTGCATGTGCAATGCACATGATGACCAGGGACGTGCAGTCACTAGAGGCAGGGGAGGCGGGGCCTCACCAGTCTCCTCAGGAAAAGGAAAGAATTTTAAAGAATTTTTTTTAAATAATTAAAGCCAAGGTAGTTGCTACCAGACTCCAAGTGACAGTGACTTGGAGTCTGCTTAGTGTTAACTATAGGAGGAGGCGAGAGAACTATGGGCCTCCTTTGCATAAGAAATTTTTCACCTTTTAAAAGTTAAGCAAGGGTTAAAAAGCGAAAAATTTCGTATGCAAAGGAGGCACGTAATTCTCCCACCCCCTGATCTGGGAGCAGCGAATCATGCCTTGTTGCAGTTGAGCACGCTTACGTTGGACGCTGGGTCGGACATAGCTACGGGGCGCAGGATGCCTCTATTTCAGACATAGCTGCTGCAGGGCAGGCAAAAGCCGCTTTCTTTCTTTTTGCCTCACCTGCCATAAGCTTCACCGCACGTCATTGACGATGACTGAACTGGTTGTTAAACCAGCAGGATCCTACCACTGTTAATACTCCACTTTTTGCCATTACAAGAGCACTACAAGAGTAAAATCTGAACAGCTCAGGGGTGGGTTGCTACCAGGATTACTGCTGGTTGGGTGCAAAAAAGATGCAGAAAAGGGGTGAAAATTACATTTCTGCAATGGAGATTGTTCTGCGCATGCGCAGAACCAAAAATCAAGATGGCGCCGCTGATAATAAAACTGGTTCAGGTTCGTGGGTGGCCGAGTTACTACCTACTCAGCTGAACCGGTCCAAACCAGTAGGAATCCACCTTTGCAATAACAAACAAAAGTCATCCAAGGTTATTGCGACAACTGACAAAGCTTTGCTTAAGATAAAGGGTCTTTAATCCTATCAGAAAAGCAGAAAGAGAATCAGCCAACTCTAACACCCAAGGGAATTCATTGCATAGTTCGAGAGGGCCTTCCTTAAAAGGATTTTTTTGATGGTTATAACAGCTGCATTCATGCAATTTACCAAGTGTAAGTCAATCAAAGATCTGGCATATCATCTGAAGATTGTAGCCCAATCATAAAGGTATGAAGATCAGGATTTAAAACAAAATCTCCAGGATACTGAAGTGAAATCCTTGGGTAAATCATTGTAACCAATGTCTTCTGGCCTTGATTCTAGAAGAGAAGGTTAATTTCTCTTCCAGCTTCCAGATGCTGAGAGGGACCCAAGCAGAAGGCTAGAGTGGCCCTGAACAATGGGAAGCTCTCCCTTTTTGTTTTGGATACAATGGTTCAGTGGCTAAGACGCTGAGCTTGTTGATCAGAAAGGTCGGCAGTGCAGCGGTTCGAATCCTAGCGCCGCGTAACGGAGTGAGCTTCCATTACTTGTCCCAGCTTCTGCCAACCTAGCAGTTCAAAAGCATGTAAAATGCAAGTAGAAAAATAGGAACCACCTTTGGTGGGAAAGTAACAGCATTCCGTACGCCTTCGGCATTTAGTCATGCCGGTCACATGACCACGGAGACATCTTTGGACAGCCCTGGCTCTTCGGCTTTAAAGCAGAGATGAACACCGCCCCCTAGATTTGGAAACGAGTAGCACATATGTGTGAGATGAATCTTTACCTTTACCTTAGGGCAGTGTTTCTCAACCTTGGCAACTTGAAGATGTCTGGACTTCAACTCCCAGAATTCCCCAGCCAGCATTCGCTGGCTGGGGAATTCTGGGAGTTGAAGTCCAGACATCTTCAAGTTGCCAAGGTTGAGAAACACTGCCTTAGGGTAATAACACCATAAGGTGATAAGGTTGCACAGAAAGTAAGTTTAATGTTCCACCTTTACTTCCATGATTGCTCTGAACCCTGATCGCACCATCATGATGTCCTTTTCCTTGTTTCTTGTTTTTTCTCCTTCACTTTAAAAAAACCAAACCAGTTGTAAAGAAAAATATTGCATTCTGTATTAGCCCAACAAAAAGAATTCTGTAGCATCCTGAAATTTAACAACACAGGGAACGCAACTTGTGAAGGCCACGATACATGTTAGCTCCAATGACTGATGTCATCTAGAATCACTTTTCCATTTCCCTAAGCAATTTTTGCTACAACAGCTGCAGTCACAAAGTTGATGGATTGACACAGGAGAGAATGAAAAACAGCCCTTCTTCCCAAGTTAAAATGGAGAGCCAATAAAACCCAAATTGGTCCCTTGCAAGCAACAGGCAATAACCTCCTAAAGGTAGACCTCAACTTATGACTATTTGTTTAACAATGGTTCGAAGTTATGACAGCCTTTGAAACAGTGATTTATGATCTGTATTTACAGTTGTAATTGGAGCACTTGGCAGTGTTTATTGAAGTACCCTGCAGTCATGGGACTGCAGCTTGCAACCTCCCCCCACCCCCAATTTCAGGCAAAATCACACCCACCAGGGAAGCTGGATTCATTTAATGATCACCACCAAAATTGTCATAAAGTTGAGAGAATCATGCTAGAAAGCAGAAAAACCTTAGAGCCTGCAGCATTCCCACCAAATGATTTACAGCACACCTGTTTTTATCTTAAGACAAAGAAAATCCAATATTAGATTTCCCCTACACCAGGGGTGTCAAACTCGATTTCATTGAGGCCCACATCAGGGTTGTATTGAGAGGGAGTGGCCAAGGTGGGAGTGGCCAGCATGATGTCATTTGTGTTAGGGGTGCCTGTGGTGGCCGGAGTGCCCTGCCAGCAAAAATGGAGCTGGGGGAGGGGGGTGTCATGTGCCCTGTTTTCGGCCACAACAGCCTCCAGCCCTCTGCCAGCAAAAATGGAGCTCCATCCTCCGGTTTGGGGGTATGGCAGGCCTTGGTCGCTGCCGGTTCCAGCGACCCAGGCCATCAAACCACTACCCGTTTGGCCAAACTGGTCTGAACCAGTAGGAACCCAGCACTGCCTGTCACCCTCTAAATTAATTTGGTTTTCAGTCTGTACTTTCTCTTCGTTTCAATCCCCTTGTTTAGTTTTTTTCATCCTTTTGCACTGCAGCAAAATCTCATTGTCTGGTCAAAGAAAGCTTAACCCAATGGCTGAGGTCTGCCTTGCATAAATATTTGATCAGTAGACAGTGCCTTTTTAATAAGATTTCCTCACCCCCACCCCCATCGCTCTTTGGAAAATATGTGTGTGTAAGGGGGGAGGGGAGAGAGAGAGGGGGGGAGAGATTTGTCTCTTCCATTCTACTTTGCCATTTCAGCATGCCTTGTGCTTCCTATTTTAGCTCTTAGAAGGAAGTAGGGATGTTATCATCTTTCCCATTTTTTTCATTGAAAAGCAGACCATGTATCATATGCATTGAGTTTTTTTAATATGCTATAGAAAACAATTGTATAGACAGCATAGAATGCAATGCGTGGATAACTATGCTAAACATTTTTCTAACCTGTACTTCCTTCCAGAGATTTAAATCACATTATCGCAAGCAAAGTCAATGAGGAAGCCAGATTTACTTAATAACCGTGTTACTAACTTAATAATTACGGTGATTCACTTAACAACTGTGGCAAGAAACGTTATAAAAATGGGGCAAAAATTCACTTAATAAATGTCTCACTTAGCAACAGAAATTTTGGAGTCAATTATGGTCATAAGTTAAAGTTTACCTGTAGATATATGTATACATGCCTCTTATATGTATGGATGTGTGAGATTCAATTTATGCACCATCTAACTCCAGACTAACTCTAGATATTCATAATAAACCATAAAAACACAGTACAGAAGAAAATTTAAAAAAGATGTTGAAACTATAGAAAGAGTGCAGAGAAGAGCAACAAAGATGATTAAGAGGCTGAAGGCTAAAACATTTGATGAAAGGTTCCAGGAACTGGAACAAGTTTAATGAATAAAAGGACTAGGGGTGACATGATAGCAATGTTCCAATATTTGCATGGCTATCACAGAGAAGAGGGGGGCAACCAGTGATGATGGAATTCATTTTTGTTTACTATTGGTTCTGTGGGCGTCAGATTGCTTGGTGGGTGTGGCTTGGTGGGCGTGGCAGGGGAAGGATACTATAAAATCTCTATCCCCTCTCTACTCCAGGGGAAGGATACTGCAAAATCCCCATTTCCTCCCGATCAGCTGGGACTCGGGAGGCAGAGAATAGATGGGGCAGGGCCTGTCAGAGGTGGTATTTACCGGTTCTCTGAATTAGTCAAAATTTCCTCTACCGGTTCTCCAGAACTGGTCAGAACCTGCTGAATACCACCTCTGGGGTCAACCTATTCTCCAAAGCAGTGGTTCCCAAACTTGGCAAAGCCGAGGTGGCGCAGTGGTTAGGGTGCAGTACTGCAGGCCACTTCAGCTGACTGTTATCTGCAGCTCAGCGGTTCAAATCTCACCGGCTCAAGGTTGACTCAGCCTTCCATCCTTCCGAGGTGGGTAAAATGAGGACCCGGATTGTTGGGGGTGATATGCTGACTCTGTAAACCGCTTAGAGAGGGCTGAAAGCCCTATGAAGCGGTATATAAGTCTAACTGCTATTGCTATTGGCAACTTTAAGACTTGTGGACTTCAACTCCCAGAATCCTCCAGCCAGCAGTTGCCAAGTTTGGGAACCACTGCTCCAAAGCAACTGAGATAGAAACTTATAGATAGAAACTTATCAAGGAAAGCGATCCAACCTAGAACTAAGGAGAAATTTCCTGACAGTGAGAACAATTTACCAATGGAACGGCTGACCTTCAGAAGTTGTGGGTGCTTCATCACTGGAGGTTTTCAAGAAGAGACTGGACAGCCATTTGTCCAGAATAGTGTAAGTCTCTTGCTTGAGCTTGAGGGGGTTGGACTAGAACAGTGGTTCCCAAACTTGGCAACTTTAAGACTTGTGGACTTCAACTCCCAGAATTCTCCAGCCAACTCTGCCACAAGTCTTAAAGTTGCCAAGTTTAGGAACCACTGGACTAGAAGACTTCCAAAGTCCCTTTTAGGTCTGTTATTCTGTAAAATGGGATTTGGCCACTTTATATGAAAGCAGTCAAAAATACCATTTTTAAAGGGCACACAACTTTTTAACCCATCTTAACCCAGGGCACAACTGTGTCTTCGAGGCCTTATGGAATTTAATGGGGTGATAGCTAAACAGATGGCAGATGGCACTGTGTTCTGAAAGTTCACGGAGTGCACCAACTCTGCCAGTATGTATTGACCAGGCAGAAGCCATGGGAAATAACAGAATCATTAGTAACCCAACCTTATGTCATGTAGTAGTTTATAATGATGACCAGCATCTTGAACGAGACCTAGAAGCAACTGGCACCACCAGATGGAGCTGTATAAAGGCCCTCTTGGCCTCAGCTGCCACCTTCTCTTTGAGCAGGAATTATAAGCCTACAAGGACCCCTTCATTCTGAACCACTTCTGACTCTGCACCAAAACTAGAGTAAAGGTGGAAAATCCTGAACACTGGGAGGTCTTTATATTCACAGCCATGCAGTCTTGGTAGGATTAAGTCAGAGTCAGTTCCTCTCCTTCCAGGTTTATACAGCTTCCAGTCATCGGGACAGGAGCCTTGCTTGACTGGCCTGGGGGTCAAAATATAAAATTGGATATCATCAGCATATTGATGATGCTGAACTCCAAACCAGTATATGACCTCTTTTAGCAGTTTCATGTAGATGTTAAACAGGAGGTGAGAGAGCATTGACTTCTGCATTATCCCACACGGAAGAGGGCTTGGGCAGGAGTGGGCAACCTGTGGCTCTGGAGCCGCATGTGGCTCTTTCATCCCTCTGCTGCGGCTCCCTGTTGCTCAAAATATGCGTCACAACCACCAATGTACGACACCCACTGGCATGCAATTTATTGAGCTTTTCGATCCCTGGTAGGCCAACCGTGGATAAATCCAAGAAAAGAAAAGTTTCAGAAGAACACAGAATGTTTAATTCAACTACATATGCTAATTTTGTGGCCACTCAGGAAATAGTCAGACACGGGAAGGGTTTTGTGGCTCCCGGTGTTTTCTTTTCTGTGGGAAACGGGTCCAAATGGCTCTTGGAGTGTTTAAGGTTGCCAAACCCTGGGCTAGGGGATAACCTCTTCTCCCCCTATCAGTATTGACTGGAACTGATCATGAAGGAAGGGAGGGAAGTATAATATATAGGTTGTTGGAGAAAGTTGATGGTCAGCCTATAATAGCTGACAGACTTGCTTTCATGGGTGCATGTATTAATTTGAAAACAGCTAATTGTTCTGTTTAGAAGGTGAACTGAGGGCTAAAATACAGCAGTAACCCAACTCCAATAGGGTTATGGAAGTATCAAAACTGAACATATAAATCACAGAAAAGACTTGTCAATTATATTTAGGAAAAGCAGCAGCAGTAATTCCAATTTTAATAGCAATGATTTCCTTGAGTTGTAGTAAGGAATTCAAAGAAAGCAATTTGCTTGGTTCCCATTAGTTCCAGATGTTTTTGTATGCTTTTCAGTTGAATTGTAACTAGCAGGAAATGAAGCAAACCAACATTTAAATGTTTCTTTGCTGGAAAGCTACAATTTTCTTCTTCTGGGCACTCCTTATCCACTACTACAGTAATTTCACATCAGAATCTACTGAGTAATGGATTCTCCTGAGATAGACCTTTTGTATTACCACAAAACCGAGAGGGATAATTAATCGCAAAGTCTTTGGTTTACACTTCTATCTCAGAAGTACATTAAAGGAGAAAGAAGCCTTTTCTTTCAACCTGTCAATTTATAGTGAATTTCCAAGTTAATAAGAACAGTTAAAGTAAACCCTGCTGGCTTAGACAGTCTTAGACCAACATTTTGTTTTTCACAGTAGCCAGCCGGATGTCTCTGGGGTCTTCATAAAATAAGAGGCAGAGGTATATTCTTTGCCAAAGTCACTCTCGTGCACTATTTACAGGCACATTTTCCCCCAAACTAAAAATAATAAAATAGTCCTGGACTTTGAACCACGTGTTGGGAAAAAAATATCCATCTGGTTCAATTCCAAGCCGAGAGAAAGACACTGGAAACATGGAAGCTGATTGGAAAGAGGGTTTAAGGGTGAAGCAGAACCACATGGGTGGTTCTGGGCAGCTGAGAGTTGAGAGTGAGGGGTTTTTAAACCTTCTCTTGGGCTTTGAACTTGAGCTTCCTGTTCCTGTGCAAGGAAATGTATTCTATTGGCTGTTGTCAGACTCCCAACAGGGCCCTGTAGGGGTCAGGTTTGTCTGAGCTTACGTTTGGTTGAAGTTTGGACTGATGTTATGTCCCCAGGTGATTGTGCAACCTGGTGAGCTCTGCTACCAAGTGGGTTAATCCTATTATGTCCTGGAGGGTCGTGTCTTAATGCCTTCACCCTGGAGCTGAAGGTCTTTTGTTTTGTAGATAGGCTGGCCCAATCTTTCTCAATGGGCACAAAAATCTGCTGGGGTGGGAGGGAGATCGAGTCTGCTTTCTGCCTTTTAAGAAAAACATGTTTCTCCATTTCTCATCCAGGGAAATATAATATTCTGCCTTTTTAATATTTCCTAAAATATTTCATTCTTCTAGGAGAGGGGTGGGTGTTAATTTTCTACCCACGTATCTAATGATCGTTTGAAGTCACAACAGCACTGAAAAAAGGGACTCGTGACTTTATCCTCACACTTCCATCACAGTGTCCCTTCAGCCATATGCTCAAACTTTGGGTGCTTGGGAACCAGCATGTACCGTATTTTTCAGAGTATAAGCACCACCTTTTCCCCTCAAAAAAGAGGCTGAAAATCTGGGTGAGTCTTATACACTGAATACAGCATTTTTTGCCTCTCGAAACCCCACCCCCTTCACCAAAATGGTTGTGCAGAGTCCGTAGAAGGCTTTCAGAGAGCTCCTGGGGGATGGGGAAGGCAGAAATGAGTGAAAAATGGGCCGTCTTTTGCTCAATTTTGCCCCCCCCAGCCCCCAGGAGTACTCTATAAGCCTCCTAAAGGCTATGCATGCAATTTTTTTGACACAAAACAGGCTGTTTTTTGCTCATTTTGGGGGGAACACCCCCTAGGAGCACCCCCAGGAGCACTCTGAAAGCACCCTAAAGGCTATTCATGCCTTTTTTGGTGGGGAAATGGGCCCTTTTTTGTGAAAAACAGGCCATTTTTTGGAGGTTTGCAGAGTGCAAAAACTTTTTTTTTATATAGCATCTTCAAAACCTTGGTGCATCTTATATTCTGGTGCGTCTTATACTCTGGAAACGACAGTATTTATCATGGTTGTAGCATCCTCAAGTCATGTGATCGCTATTTGCAAACTTTGCAGGGGGCTTTTGACAAGCAAAGTCGGTTGAGGACACCAGATTTACTCTAATGTCCGTAGTACTTAATGTCTGCAGAGATTTCCTTCGGACTGAGATTCTCAAAGAGCTGCCTGCCAGGAGGAAATCTTAGCTCGATGATTGCCAGCAGCCTCCTTCTGGGAAAGCTGGCACAGAAGATTGCAAATGGCAATCACATGATTGCAGGGTGCTTAGCAACCGACGCAAACAGGTTGCCAAGCACCCAAATTGCTGGGCCATGTAACCATGGGGGTAGTGGTGCAACATTTTGCAATGATCATCATAATTCCAGATCATTGTTAAACGAATGGACATAAGTTGAGATTACTTGTAAGATAGTTCACCATTAACCTAGTCATATCTCTTTATCCAAGAATCTGGAACCCCTACAATTATGCTAACTGGGTCAAGAGCTATGATGATTGCTTTGCCTTGCTAGAGCAAGCCAAACTGTGCTATTAAATTTAATTCCCACTCAAGCAAAGTCCCTACTTAGCATTTTGCAAATCTCTATTACCTCCATCTCCAACTTGGGCTATCAATAGTCCTTTGCTTACATGAGTACATTGTATGACATGTGTTGTATAAAACTTAAAACGCTCCAAACTTTCCTCTCTCTATGCAGGCCTTGTGCCTCATTTTCATTCTCCAAGTGAGTATTCATCAGAGGTGGGTTCCTACCAGTTCGCACCAGTTCGGTAGAACCGGTTCGTCAAATCTACCGAACCAGTTAGAAGAGGTTCCACCAGTGGACCCAGAAAGCAGGCCACACCTACAGAAGAGGTTCCAAAAATTTTTGAAACCCACCTCTGACACACACAAACACACAGAGAGAGAGAAAGAGAAAGGGAGGAAGGAAGGAAGGAAGGAAGAAATAAATAAAAAAAGAAAAAAGAAAGAAAAAGTGAGAGATGAAAGAAAAAAGGAAAAAGGGACAGAGAGACAAAAGGAAGGAGAGAGAGAGAGAGAGAGAGAGAGAGAGAGAGAGAGAGAAACACATGGCCGGCAAGCCACTCCTACCAGGTCACATGGCCGGCAAGCCACTTCCACAAAGGAGGCCACACCCACAGAGTAGGTTCAAAAATCTTTTGAAACCCACCACTGGTATTCATCTACTTTTTTTTTGTTATTTTAAGTTACTAAAGCAGGGGTGGTAGCTGAAGTCTCTTCAGCAGAGTATGCTGGAGCACCTCTGCACATACAAATGAAGCTCATATTGCTTCAATGAAGCAGTATGATTAGTGACGGCTTGTCTCAAGCCTACACCAATTGAGAAAATATACCCTCTCACTGGCATTGCCCCACCTAAGACCGGGAGAGAAGTAGCAGTAGATATTGAGAGAACTAAGCAAGAGAATAATCCTCAACTCCTCTGAATGGACCTATGCCCCAAGCCCAAACACTTAGATCCAAGAACAGCTTTATGGCAAGAACAAACATTGTTACGGATGCACAAGAACACATTCAAATAAAAAAATGGAGGAAGGAGACCATCAAGGAATACCATTAAAGGAGGATATGGCTGAATGATCTGATCTCCCTTTTGCCACTTGGAGGACCCTGAATGGGTTAAGAATGAATGTGCTCAACTGAAGGCTCTTCGCAGATAATAACATGCTATGTGAATGTGGAGAGACCCAGAGCCAGGGCCATCTGAGGTAGGTCAGCTACTACCAGAAACATGTACCAATAATGACTTATTTTTGACCAACAGCAAAGCCAAGAAGGTGGCTTCATTCTGGCACTTTAATGTTGGATTTAGAGAAGGAAGAAGGAAGGAGGGAGGGAGGGAGGGAAGGAAGGAAGGAAGGAAGGAAGGGAGGGAGGGAGGGAGGGAGGAGGAGGAGGAAGAAGAAGAGGAAGAGGAAGAAGAAGAAGGAGGAGGAGAAGATAGCTTGAGTCTCAGAAGTTCCCTATGCTGTGATCCTTTGGATTCCCCACCCACTCTTTATAAAGCTCTTCTTTTTTGTCATGAGGTTGCCCAATTGTTCTCTTAGAGAAGGTATTTTCCAAACATTCTCTTGCCTTTGCTCTAACCCTCCCCCCCCAGTTCATTGGATACTTCATTTTGCACTAGCTTTTGCTCAATTTCTACTATTTTATTAATATTATTGAGCAAGTGTTTCTCTCTCAATTCCTTTTCTATTTGTCTGAAAATCTCACTTCCCCTTTTCAACCCTGACTGAATCACAGCCAAACCCTGGAAGTGGTTCTATTGTGTTGCTCATGATTTGGTTCGCCTCAGCCGTCATGGTGGTATTGCTGGATTTTTCCACCAGGTTTGATCCTTATGCTGCCATCTTTGAGATTTGTGGAGTCCATGACATCATCTTTCACTTGGTTTAGCTCTCTATTTTCCACTGCATTTTTGGGTTCACCCGGAAGGACATTTCCCCTTCTTACATCCGAGAGCATTCTTCCAGAAGTCTGACTTCAGGCTCAGCACTGATAAGACATCCTGTGTTCAAGGGGGGGGGGGGGGTGCTGCTACAGGTTCGGCTGGGTTCAGGAGAACCCATAGCTAATGTTATGGCCGGTTCGGAGAACCTTAAAACAAGGCCAAAGGTGATATTCAGCTGGTTTGGACTGGTTCAGCCGAACCGGTTGTGGAAATCGCAGGTGGTCCCTCCCACCCGCCCTGGCTCTCTTCCGTCCTATTTAGGCACGTTTTCAAGTCAAAACGCATGTGGGGAAGTTCGAGTGCCTGCGTGGATGGGGCATGAGCAAGTGAAGTGAGTACATGCACACACACCTCACATTTGCGAACCAGTAGGGAAAGTAAGTGAATACCACCCTTGGACGAGGCACTTCCTTTTATATCTCTAAAGCCCCTGGAAAACTTGAAAAAAGAGTTATGGATAAAAATTGGCTCGTTTCGTTATCAAAATTCTGTCAAGTGACCTTGGGATGCAGGACAGAAATCAGATACTGGTGTATATGTAGCTCAGGATGCAATTGATTGCTCAGTTGTAGTATATCCATTTACAAAATTTTGGCATTGCAGTCCTCTGTGCCATTATTCTTTCTATCCTTGTGGTTTTCTACATTTTGGGGACCATTTTTCCGGGGGAGGAGGGATATTACCAATGAAGGATTTGAGACTATTACATTTTCTCAGATTTTTAAATTGTTCAGGGAATATAACTGGCTCTCCACTGCACTCATTTGGAATCTATTGTGTGAAAGACTGTGGAAACAGGTAAATAAACAGAGCTGAAACTACCAAATTAATCTCATTTGAGAATGAAATTTTAATTATGGCTAGTCCAATCTCCTAATCTGCTTCAACTGTGGACTGTGAATAAAATGAGAGAGGAAAGGTTAGGCATGCTACTGTAGAATTGTTGCTGTTGTGTTGGAAGAAATGTCCTTCTGGGTTCAGTTCCAAGTGGGAAAAAGATACTGGAAACACAGAGGCTGGTTGGAAAGATGGTTTAATGGTGGACAGGATCATATGGCCTGAGTTCCTGAGCAGAAAAAGCAGAGAAGCTGTGAGTCCCTGGTTTTATGCCCTCTCTGGGGCCCCACCTCTGTTTCCTGTTCCTGTGTAAGAAATTGGTTGCTGTCAGAGGTCATAGCTAGCTTTGTAGCTTGTGTGCTAAGTTTGGTTAAAACTTGGTGGGTGGTAAAATGAAGTGCAATGAGATGGTGTCGATCTTGGTTATATAGAATAGGCTGGTTCAGGCCTTAATGGACCATTGACAAAGGTGGGGGGAGCTATTAAGAGTGAGTCTGTTTCCTGCCTAAAAACATGTTTCTCTGGCTCAGGCCTTAATTACCAATTGACAAAGGTAAGGGGAGGGGAGAATTTCTGCCTCTTTAACTTTCTACTTCACTTTTTAGGGGAAATGTTTTGCCTTTTTTAATGTTTCTTAAAATATTTCATTTTCTAGGAGAGGGGTGGGTTTTAACTTCCTACAGTTCTTCGATGGCCCATGATCCAGAGACTCTTGTGACAAATTACAGTCTACCATTCTAACACAACTGGAAGGCAATAGTTTGGGGAAATCTACTTTAAGTCATCATTCTGTTAGATTGCCAACTGGAAGGCAACCTATGCCAAGAGCCGCAATTCTTAAGCTGCAGGTCATGGCACTTCCTGGCGGACAGACCCATTTACTTTCAAATAACCACACAATAAATCTGAGATTGTTGTGCAGCCTGAGTTGACGTTCATCTCATTGCTTGGAATAACCATCACGTTTCATTGTTTCCAGTCAGATCTTCTGAGAGTGCTCATTTGTGGATAAACAAAAGGCTTCCCATGGCACTTATTTCTGATACTCCCTTCTGTGCTGAACCACTAAATTGCCTGCTTGCAGAAAACATAAGCATTTCACTTTTGGGATGTGAAATAACTATTTCGGATATACAAAGCTATGTAATTTCCCAGTAATGACTGCTTAACAGCAGAAGAGCTACACAACCTGTATATCAGAAGACTATTATCTCATATTTAGAATATAATATGATTGTCTGTTCAGGGCTCTTCTAGTTGATTGATTCACAGGGTGACTCAAGAGCATTTCCACCCTCCATTATTGCTAATAATCCTCAAGTACACTTAACATCCAATACAATCATATTTGAGATGGGGGATGGGTGGGGAAGAATGAAATTTCCATGGAAGGCGTTGCTTCGACCTCTATCTTCAACAAGGTTTAAAAAAACATTTTGCAGTTATTTATTAGCGCATCCTAGGGACGTGGAGGCTCAGTGGCTAAGATGCTGAGCTTGTCGATCGGAAAGGTAGGCAGTTCGGTGGTTTGAATTCCTAGTGCCATGTAATGGAGTGAGCTCCCATTACTTGTCCCAGCTTCTGCCAACCTAGCAGTTTGAAAGCACATAAAAATGCAAGTAGAAAAATAGGAACCACCTTTGGTGGGAAGGTAACAGCATTCCGTGCGCCTTTGGCATTTAGCCATGCCGGCCACATGGCCACGGAGACATCTTCAGACAACGCTGGCTCTTCGGCTTTGAAACGGAGATGAGAACCGCCCCTTAAGAGTCGGGAAGAACTACCACATATGTGCAAAGGGAAGCTTTACCTCTTTATACACACGAACCTGAACTATTAACAGTCAAGGTGACAATTGGCGTGACAATTGGCCTACTTCAAGGGGGACTGGATTTAGGTCTCTTACGGGGATGTAGAGATTCCAAACTGATGATGCATTTGACTCCACCCTCTAGCTCAGCCTAATCATCTCTACAGCCAGAGCTACAATCCAGGCTGGCTCTTCAGCTTAGAAATGGAGATGAGCACCTTCCCCTAGAGTCGGGAACGACTAGCACATATGTGCGAGGGGAACCTTTACCTTTACCTATGGATTGTCTTTAAACGAAGAAAACAATTAACAGTTAGGACACCAAATAGTAAAATATACATTTATTGTCAAAGAATGCAAAAAGTATTATATTGCATAGCTTGGTTCATACAACACACCTAACCTGATTAATGGATTGAGCCCCATTCCTACAATACATTGAATCATAGAGGTAGCAAAGAGACTGGTCTTGCCCAGCCTTCTAAACCACAAACATCTAGCAAAACTAGACAGTATCCAAATTTATCAGATTGTCTAAATGCGGCTGCAAGGTTTTAACTGATCTGATTTACAGTGTTCCATGAATTTTGTCCATGGGGTTAATTGAATGCAGAAAATGCTGGCTCTTTTCCCATGAAATACTTAACTGAGTTGCGGCAAGGGTGAGTGAGGTTTAATGTGACATAGAAGTACTAATAAGGGGGCAATTGATTTAATAATTAATCCCAGAGTAGTTAGATTTAGTCCTAAACAGATTATTTTTAAGCAGTTTATGTTTAAACCAACTCCATTTAATGAGCTGCACTATGGAATATCGTTGCTCAGTTAACTGTCCCATTTTGCCTTCCTAGTCCACCAGAAGAAAAAGATTCAAAAATTGCAACAACGGGATCTCTGCCCAGTTGCTGGGTAGGCGTGGCCATGGTCGATGTGGCCAAGTCGGCCTCCTGCACCATGGTGAGGGACCCATTTTTGCCTTCCCAGGCTCTGGAAGCTTTCCTTGAGCCTCTGGGAGGGTGAAAACTGCCTCCCCCATAATCCAGAGGCCCTCTGGAGGCTGGAAACGGGCCTATTTCTGGCCTTCCAGAACTTCCGGGAAGTCTGTTTTTCCCTCTCCCCGAGCCTCTGTATGGGCCCTGCACTTACCTCGTATCCAAAATGGGCTGCGTGAAGCCTCCTGGGAGGGGCGGGAGGAGGCGGGGCCACCTGTGATTTCCACAACCGGTTCGGGCGAACCAGTCCAAACCAGTTGAATACCACCTTTGGCCTTGTCTCCCAGACCTCTTACCTTTACCCTCATGCTTAAAAACCACCTGAGAGAGCTAAAAACAGACCAAATCTGTTCAGCCATGCCTGTTCCAATGGTACCATTTCATCAATGGGTTTATTTTTATGGTCCTTCAGAAGGTGGTATGGCTGGATTGTACCCTCACCCTTTTCAATGTTATGTATTTCTAAACTAGATAACTGCTCTATGGTCATCCAATAAACATCATCTCTGTTCAGATTCTACATCTGAAAATTGTCCTTTGAATCCCTTACTCGTTTTGCCCAGCCTGGATTGTAGCTCTGGGTATAGAGATGACTAGACTGAGCCAGAGGGGGGAGTCAAATGTATCATCAGTTCAGAATCTTTACATCCCCGTAAGAGACCTGTCCCCCTTGAAGTAGGCTGATCCTTATTGTCACACCAATTCACCTTGACTGTTAATAGTTCAGGTTTGTGTGTATAAAAAGGTAAAAGGTTCTCCTTCGCACATACATGCTAGTCGTTCCTGACTCTAGGGTGCTGTGCTCATCTCCTTTTCAAAGCCGAAGAGCCAGTGCTGTCCGAAGATGTCTCTGTGGTCATGTGGCTGGCATGACTAAATGCCCAAGGCACATGGAATGCTGTTACTTTCCCACCAAAGGTGGTTCCTATTTTTCTACTTGCATTTTTACATGCTGTCAAACTGCTAGGTTGGCAGAAGCTGGGACAAGTCACAGGAGCTCACTCTATTACATAGCGCTAGGGATTTGAACTGCTGACCTTTCTGATCGACAAACTCAGGGTCTTAGCCACTGACCCACTGCGTCCCATGTGTATAGTTTGCATGAAATAAACTCTATCCTGGTTTCTGGTTTCTTGCACCTGACATTTTTATTCCCAACTAGCAGGGCCCTTTTTCACACATTCAGAATAAAGTACATAGAAGGAATGTGGCCTCAGAGCATAATGGCATTGGGCAAGTCTTTGATTATTATTTTTTTCAAATTCATCATTTACTTCTGATGTTCTCGATTTTTTTTAAAAAAAAAAACAAGTTTAAGTGCAAATTAATTCAACTTTTCTCCAAATTCGTTCATCTGCAACTCGTTCCTTTCCATCTCTGTCTTTCATTACCATGTGTCATTTTCACTTAGCCCAAATAATTACCTTCATTTTAAAATTGGAGTATGTAAGTATGAAGTATGTAAGCATTTAAACAAATGCTTATATACTTCTCACCTAATAATTCACTTGTAAATCTATTGTAAAAGTCAAAATGAAAAATAAGTTGAGGCAGTTTTATTATGATTTAGTTAAGGTTCAAACCTTGGAAATGGATAACTTTCCTTTACCCTTTCCTTAAATAGTCACCAATAATTCACAGGCTGTCATAAGCAGCTTGGGTGGTTGTTGGAATTCAGTTACCATTTTCCCTGTGGATGGGCCTCCTAAATCAGATCTTTTTTTACCCTTCTTAATCTGAATTATGCAATATGATTTAAACACAGATGCAAAGTGGGCCCAGAGCATGAGCAAATATATTAATCTCTTTCCATTTCCTATTCTTTTCAAAATCCACAAGGATTAAGCAATGCATGTTCACGAATCTGGGGGAGGTAGGCCAGCCAGCAATTTACTGAATTATCCAAGCATTGAAGGATTATTTTTGTCTAATTAAGACAAAGCACAGTGTTTAAGTCAGAACATTAGCATTAAATGGGCCATTCTTTAATTCTAAATACTGTTGCTCCTGAAATTATGCATTTTAATCTTCTCCCTGCATGGCAACATTCCAGTGACACATATGATAAATCACTTCCTTTTGCATAAGAAGGCACAAAATTTTTTCATTAAAAGATGCCAAGTTATATGAATGAATGAAGTAGAGGAGATGTAGCTCTCCAAAAATGCAAAGAAACCTGTGTTGTGAGTGGGGGAATGTTGGTTGAAATTAATGTTTCTTCTGTGTTAAAGTTACTGCTGGACTGGGAGTTTAGCAGATATAGCCAATACTGGGGTCCTTGAAATACCACTGGACTTGAACCTGGCAATTATGGTTGTGTCATCATGGTCGTAAAATGAGTCACCACATCACCAGATCAATTTTACAACCTTTTTTTTTTTGCAGTGCCATGTGAAAGTTGCCATGTGAAAGTTGCTAAGTGAACATGGCAGTCATTAAGTGAATGCAGTGGTCATGAAGTGAACATGTTGTTTACTATGGCTCTGTTTTTCCAGAAACTGAAAGGAAACACTAATTCCTAGCAGAAACGTTGTATATTGTGGCTATGAGATGCTGCAAACATCCGTAAAGGTGGGCCAGATGCCCAATGCCCAAAATGTGGTCTTATAATCACAGGGGGCGGGGACATCAGAACTTCAAAAGTGAATCATAAACACAGTAGCTTTTGGGGGGACGAGGGGGTCTGTTGTAACTTCAAATAGTCAGTAAGCAACTGGTCGTTAAGTCAATGATCTGTATCTTCAGATCAGTGGTGGGATTCAAATAATTTAACATCTGGTTCTCTGCCCTAATCACCAGCTGGGTAGGCGTGGCTCAGTGGTCATGTGACCATATGGGCATGGCCAACTCAACATCACTCACGTCGATGGGCTCTTCATCTTAGCTGTTACAATGTAACAAGGGTTAACCGGAGAGGCAGTTTCTGTAAGCATGGCAATAAAGATTAGGCTAGAAACAACACCAGAATTTTTCCTTCCTGCCTTCCTTACAGGTTTAGCCCTGCAAAGTGGGGAAAAACAAAGTAAGATTTCTTCCAACAACCGGTTCTCCAAACTGCTTAGAAAGTTACCAACCGGTTCTCCTGAATAGGTGCAAAAGTTGAGGCCTGCGGATGGGTGGGTGGGTGGATGGCTAGGTGGATGGATGGATGAATGGGTGGTGGGTGGATGGATGGATGGATGGATGGATGGATGAATGGGTGGGTGGGTGGATGGATGGATGGATGAATGGGTGGGTGGGTGGATGGATGGATGGATGGATGAATGGGTGGGTGGGTGGATGCCATGGATGGATGGATGGCTAGGTGGATGGATGGATGGTTAGGTGGATGGATGGATGGCTAGGTAGAGGGATGGATGGCTAGGTGGATGGATGGATGAATGGGTGGGTGGATGCCATGGGTGGTTGGATGGCTAGGTGGATGGATGGCTAGGTGGATAGATGGATAAATGGATGGGTGGGTGGGTGGGTGGATGGATGGATGGCTAGGTGGATGGATGGATGGATGGATGAATGGATGGATGGATGGATGAATGGATGGATGGATGGATGGATGGATGGATGGATGGATGGATGGATGGATGGGTGGGTGGGTGGGTGGATGGATGGATGGCTAGGTGGATGGGTGGATGGATGGATGGACGAACAGACGGGTGAATGGACTGATACATTTGTAGATGTTTGATATCCCAAATGCTATTATACGTATCAATTATTTAAAAATAAAAAAAAACACTTCAGTTTCTAGCTGCAAAACATTTGCCTTGATTTAAAAGGCACAACTGTCAGAAAGTCATCTATGAAGCATCCTTGCAGAACCTAAGTTAGAGTTCCTCCAGTATCATCCATAACAGGTTGGATCCAAAACCTGAGCTCCGTCTTGCAGCTGATAAGACACAGGACGTACCAATTTCATTCCAGCAGAACTATTATTACTATATCCAGGGTAAGTTAGAAACGCTTAGAGAGATGATACTGACCGCTGCCAATCCAGGAGTGTTTTTGCTGTTGATTATAAGATTGATATCGGTTTCAGCCTTGATGTTAAATGGCATCACTGGAATGATAATGCTGGGAAAATCTATTTTATGGGCTGTCAACAAGTCCCGCTATAAAAGACATCTAATTTGTCTAGTTCCAGAAAGATTGGGAAAGGCAGGATTTGATTGATAGAAAGAATATAGGAAGACTTCTGACTCTCATGAAAAAGCTTAATCAAATATCTTGTAAAGGCGCTCTCAGTCTGCTGAAGAAATAAGTTGAAAGGAAAACAAAAGCTCTTTAGGGAAGTCTTGAGAAGGAATAAAAAAATAAAATGCCAAAAAAAAAAAATACTTAGAGAGAGGGGAGCAAGGGAATGGGAAAACATGAGATATATAGTCTTTACTATTTCTTTTCTTCCTTCCCTTTCTTTGCTTCTTTTGCTCTTTATTAGTTGTGATAATTTTTATGTTCTTTGTAACACACACACACACACACACACACACACCAGTTGTGGATTGCCAATTTTTTCACTACCCATTCGGGCGCGTTCCCACAACGCTTCTGCGCATGTACAGAAACGTCCGGGTGGGTGGACGGAGCTTCTCAATGCTACTACCGGTTCCGCTGAACAGGGTTGAACGGGGAGCAACCCACCACTGAAACAGACCCATGGCTCAGTGGCTAAGACACTGAGCTTGTTGATCAGAAAGGTCAGCAGTTCGGGAGTTCGAATCCCTAGTACAGGTCTCCTGTGTGAGCAGGGGTTTGGACTAAATGATCTTCAAGGCCCCTCCCAACTCTGTTATTGTTACTGTTTACACATAGATATAAAGACAAAGATAGAGATACAGATAGTATATAAAATCCTCATCATTTTAGCCACTGCCTATCCACTGCAGAATGAAAGCCTCTTCTAAATATTTCCAACCTATACAGTCCTGAGCTTCCTTTTGCCAATTCTTGCTACATGACTTATGGCCAGGTTTCATACTTATGACCATTGCAGTATCCCCATGGTCACATGATCAAAATTTGGGCACTTGGCAAACTGGGATATATTTGTGACAATTGCACTGTCCTAAATCATGTGGTCACCATTTCTAACCTTCCCAGTTGGTTTTCTACAGGCATAGTCAATGGGGAAAGGGTGATTCGCTTAATAACCGCAGGTTTCACTTAAGAACTGCAGTGATTTGCTTAACAACTATGGCAAAAAAAAGTCATACAATGGGGTAAACCTCCCTTAACAAATATCTTAGCAATGGAAATTTTGAGCTCAACTGTGGTTGTATGTTGAGGACTACCTGTATATTTCTGGCTTACTTTGTTTCGCATCCAACAGAAACCTAGAAAATATTGTATTGATTTTATTTTGATTAATGTCCTCTCTCTCTCTCTCTCTCTCTCTCTCTCCTCTCTCTCTCTCTCCTCTCTCTCTCTCTCTCTCCTCTCTCTCCAATTAGGTTGTCCTTGTGTCTTTCTGCACCCAGATGAAATGGAGCACCCAGAAACTTGCATGCTAAATATTTCTCTCAATTTTCAGTCTGCTTGGTAAGCACTTCTAACAAGTATCAGGACCTGGGACAAATTAAAAGAAAACACTATAAATCTCAGAAGCTTCATGCTGGCATGTGGCTTCTTCTTTTAATATGTTCTGACTCCACATTCCTGCTGAAAGAATGTGGCTGATTCATCTAGGAGAGCTTGGCACAAATCTTCTAATTCCCCTTGGACACCATGGGGAGGCGGGGGAGAGAGATTTTCTACTTTATTCATGGGGAGAAATGCACCTGTTATCATTTTGACACTGACTGCTTGGATATCGGACTCAGAGCTTTGTGCTAGCTTCAGCATGTATCCAGCCCTTCTGCCCATTGTTTTACACTTCAAGGCCCACACTGTGCTGTTCACAGCAAGGATACAACTTGACCCTTTGATCCTCAGCTTCACACAACAAGAGTCGTGGAAATTCAGAGAATTGTTCTCTGACTAATGAATAGAAAAGCAAAGCTGTGAGTGAACCAAAGACAGAAGGAGCTAGAGATTTTGTGGAGGGAGGGGAGACATACACACACACCAGTGGTGGGTTACGACCGGTACACCCCGGTACGGGCGTACCAGTGCCTGCTGGGAGCATTGGGTACCGTTCCGGTACGGTGCTCTGCCCTCTATCCTTACCTGTATTTGAGCTCTTTGGGGCTTCTGCACACGCACATGGAGCATACGGCACAAGCATATTGTCTGAATACATTCAATATCTTTCAGAGGTACTTTCTAGCCCATTCAATTCTAATCTGCCATGAATTGAGCTAAATGTTGAAATGAAGAAGACAACAAAACAACCTGCTCACGTTTTTTCCAGCCTTCCATTAGGTAGAACATACATTCCAAATAATCAAGATCTTTAGCAGAAGTGGCCTATACTATTGTGCTCCTATCTTTCCCTCTTGATCTAACTTATTTCTTTCCTTCAATCTCAAACCATCCCCTTCCAAATCTTAAGGTTATACTTGCTTATTTAATAAGTCTAGCCCAAAGTTTCCTGCTATGCTATCAACTTTCCCTCCCTCCAATACAAAATGCATAAAAACCCAAGGCTAGACAGATTATTTGTAGGAGCAGTGGCAGAAAATTCTACAAGTTCTTCCTTGGTGATAACAGCAATAGCAATAGTATTTAGACTTATATGCCACTTCACAGTGCTTTACAGCCCTCTCCAAGTGGTTTACAGAGTTAGCACACTGCCCCCCAACAAGCTGGGTCCTCATTTTACCCACCTCGAAAGGATGGAAGGATGAGTCAACCTTGAGCCAGGCAGGATCGAACTGCTGGCAATCAGCAGAATTTGCCTGGAAAAATAAATGCATTCTAACCACTGTGCCACCACAGCTCTTCTCATGTTCACTATAATGGTCACTTGCAGAATGTGATGTACAATATATAAATCTAATAAATTAAATAAGTGTGTTTTGGATTACTCGGTAGTAGCCTGTAGCCATTCCCAGAACAAATACAAAATAAGTCCTTCAAAATCTCAGGTGAACACCAAACCACAAGATATAACCTAGTGACTTCATTAAAGATTAGTTATTTATTGATCAAATTTAGAAATCACCCATCTCACTTTCAGAGTAAATTTTAATTTATTTTTCATTCAGTATTTAATCTAGGATAACCTTTTGGAGATGCTGGAGATTCTCAGGGGATCCAAAGATGTTAGGATTTATTTATTTATAATATTTATAGGCCAGCCATCTTATGTCAAGATGGCAGTAGCTCAAAGATGGCAGAATCCACCACGCACTTCCCAGCATTTCCAAGGAGTAAAGGTAGTCATATGAAAATCGCAAGCAAATATTTCTTCCATCCTTCCGAGGTGGGTAAAATGAGGACCCGGATTGTTGTTGGGGGCGATATGCTGACTCTGTAAACCACTTAGAGAGGGCTGAAAGCCCTATGAAGTGGTATATAAGTCTAACTGCTATTGCTATTGCTAACTACAGTATGTTGGGTACTTGAGAGACCGCCTGCTGCCAATTACCTCCCACAGACCCATTAGATCTCCTCCGGGTGCCAACTACTAGCCAATGCCACCTGGCTATTACCCGGGGGAGGGCCTTCTCTGTGGCAGCTCCGGCCCTCTGGAATAAACTCCCCGCAGGGATTCGGACCCTCACTTCTCTCCAGGCCTTCCGAAAAGCCGTCAAAACCTGGCTTTGCCGGCAGGCCTGGGGGGTGATGAGTTCCCTCCCCTCTCAACATGTATGGCTGTGCGACTGTTGTCTACTTTTATTATTTGTATTTTGTCTTTTATGTTCCCCTTTTTTTCCCCCTTGAATTGTTCGCCGCCCTGAGTCCTCCCGGAGAAGGGCGGCATACAAATAATACAATACAATACAATACAATACAATGTTGCAAAAAATATAGGAAAGGGTTCTTCCTTTCTTGCTTACACAAGATGCTAATGATATTGTCCTTTGAGCACAATCTTCACTAGAATCAATGGTGCAAAGCTTGGGTGGCTGTCAGCTTTGTATTTAACAATGTTTCACGGAGCATAAGAAATGCACCCAGGGAAAAAGACGGAGACGGAAAGAGGAGGAACAACAGGCATGCTGAGTAAAATGTCATGTGCAACGAAGCTCGCAGTGTTAAGAAGAACTCAAAGACCCAAATACATCAAGAATATACTCTGATTCTGTAATACAGATAGTGCTGTGGCCCGCCAGCGGCCAGCAGATCTGGAGTCAGATTCAGACAGTGAGGAGGTTGGGGAGGAAGATGGGCCAGTTCTGGAATCTGGGGAAGGCTCTGATGAGGGCTCTGTGTCAGAGGCAGAGAGGGAGCCAGGGCCATCTGATAGATATCAGCTGCCTTAGGAGTCGGACGTCAGTGTGGCAAAAGAACAGCTGGAGTCTGTTCCCAATGTGTGCATGTGCAGAGCTGCTAGAAGAAGGGAACAGTAACAAGGAACAAGGGCCGACTCAGGAGTAAAGGCACAGGGGGATGTTGAATGGCCCCTCCCATAGGGAATAAAGAGGAGTGAAAGGGGAGGGGAATTTGCAGGAGAGTTCAATTCATTAGGGTGAAGATGTGTTCCTTATTTCTTGCCAAGTAATTGCTGCTACAGCGTGGCATTTGGAAGATATCGGCCTGGCAGCTCTCCAAGTCTGTAGTTGTGAAATCTCTTGAAACGGTTGGCCGGGTTTTGCTGGAGAGGAATTCACTTTGAACTAAATAAAAGGTGCTTTATCAGGATGAAGAGTCGGCTTTGTGCTTCTGGGAAGCCTAGGTAAGAATAGGTACTCCTTCATTTCATTCATGTAATGATTGTTCAAGATCACAATGGCACTGAAAAAAACTGACTTATGATTAGTTCTCACACAGATTAATAAAAGGGTTTTTGTCGGGACAAGGAGTTTGCTTCAAGCTCTTGGGAAACCTAGGTCAGAACAATAGACTTTTATACCAGTGCTTTTATAGTGCTTTTTATATCCCTCTCTAAGAGGTTTACAGAGTCAATAGCAATAGCAGTTAGACTTATATACCGCTTCATAGGGCTTTCAGCCCTCTCTAAGTGGTTTACAGAGTCAGCATTTCGCCCCCACAATCTGGGTCCTCATTTTACCCACCTCGGAAGGATGGAAGGCTGAGTCAACCCTGAGCCGGTGAGATTTGAACCGCTGAACTGCTGAACTAGCAGTCAGCTGAAGTGGCCTGCAGTACTGCACTCTACCCATTGCGCCACCTCGGCTCTTGTACCCACCTCGGCTCTTGTACAGCCTATTGCCCCCAACAATCTGGATCCTCATTTTATTAACTTTGGAAGGATGGGAGGCTGAGTCAACCTTGAGCCAGTCAGGATCAAACTGCTGACAGTTGGCAGAACAAAGAATTGGGCAAAGCTAGGAAAAGGACTGAATGCTGTTAATGTAATTTTAATTGAAGTCAGTCAATTTAATCCATTCAATGATTACTCCCGGGGTAATTAATAATCTTTTCTACTATCATACTCAAAGATATAATTTTGTAACCATTGGGGGATGGACTCTTGAAGCTGCCCACAAGGCTTTAAAGAGATGAATGTGGTTTGAGGGAGAATTAAACTACGGAAATAGAGCGTGAGTCTCTATTGCATAAATTAGTCACAATGAGCCAAACATGCTTTTAGTATATTCTCTTTTATAAGCAGAGAAAAGGAATGTCAAAGCCATTGAGTAAAAGTGTAATTTGATCCAGAGGAAGCATGGCTGCATAGCTGCCTATGTATCCTTGACATCTGTGCATACAGTTTGGTTGAAAAACTGCACACAACCCACTGTTTATTTACAGGGACCTGTGTAAATATGCGCTGCAAATACAGTCAAGGGACCTATAAATAAGTAGCTGGTGGTGTGCAAAATCCTTTTGCATATTCATAGAATTAAGCAGGCAGAATCAGAGGGAACTCTATTGTCAAAGATGGAGCCACCAAGACAGACAATTTCTCTAGGATTATGCACAGCCCTCTACAAGAACAGCGCTCCTGTTACCCATTAATATGCAAAGTTCAGAAGCTTGGATTTATTTTAGCTCTACCTTGCTCAAAAAAATTAGAATGCTGCAATCCCTAATGCACTCCACATATTGTCTGTATCTTTCATTATCTTTTTTTAAAAAAGAAAGATTGAATAAGAAACACACACACACACATATAATTTTGCTCCATCAGAGGAAGAGGTGATAAGGAGAATTCTAGACGGTGCAGAGATGGATCAAAGATAAAGGAGAAAAAGATTATCATAAGGTATGGAATGAATAGTATAAATGGTTAGCAGACAGGTGTAAAGCTTAAAGAAAGATTAAACAAAGAAGATACAGGGGTTAGAAATTAGTAATAAATATGTATTAATGGAGACACACAATGAATGACTAACTCAAGAAATGAATATATTTGTACGTATAAAAACACTGGAATTACATGTATAGATAATGGCATATTGGAGTAGGGGGTAGTGCAAATATAATGGATGTATACCGATATGGAAATGTTGTATAGAAGAAAGCTGTTAAAGTTTTTTCTTTTTTGTTTTAAAAAACTGTGTAATAAAAAAAATATTTTTTTTAAAAAAGAAACATACACACACACACACACACACCAAAAAAAATCAGTTCAGGAACTGGGCATACAAAGCAGTTGAATGGGAAATGGAAGGCAATTAATACTGGTATTGATGTCCCTAGAGAGACCATCCCATAAAATAAGTGGCATAGAGAAAGGGCACTTTAGAAAAATCAGAGACAATTATAAGACAGATGAGTCAGGAGCAAAGATTCCTTCTGCTGGGTGGCCATAGATTACCAGGGCTATAATGGTCATACTCCCAAACTGAACAGTTTCCTGGAATCTAATAAGAAGCTGCCATATCATGAAAAAAAATGCTGATATACAAAGAAATCGTATGAGTTTCAAGGAGATTCAAAGCAGCCTGAGATAAATCGTTTAGTCTGCCTAAGAAAACTCCCTCCAACCTTAGCCTCCAAGACTTTTCATACAGAGGCTCCATCGAACCATACAAATCCTAATATTTTCTAATAGAATTTCACTTCCGTAGTTGACAATTCTTTCTCTTCCTTGATATTTAAAAAAACCCCACAACCTCTGGTTGCTTATTTCTCAAGAAGCAAAGGAGACTTTAATCAAGTAAACAAATATACCTAAGTAGCCACAACCCAGATTCCAAATGTCAAAGTGATTTACATTTCTAGAAACACCAGTTTTTACACTTGAATTCACTGAAGGCATTAGCTGATTATACTTCAAAAAGGCGATCCTTGTCCAATCTACACCCCCTCCATAGGCACTCTTTGTTACCTCATTCATCTGGAATAATCAAAGGACTCCTGGGTCAGAGGACCTGATTTGCATTCAGAAAGCATCAGGTTCAATCCTTACCATCTCTTGGTAAGGCTAGGAATTATCCCATCCCAACTCAGAAAAGCTGTAACTAAACTGTTCTCTCTTGGATGGACTTTATAGGTTTACTTTCACAAAGTAATCCTGAGCAGAGTGTGTGGAAGTAGTTTCTACCGAGTCTAACTGAATGAAAAAGAGCCAAGGTGGCGCAGTGGTTAAATGCAGCACTGCAGGCTACTGCTAGATCAGCAGGTCAGCGGTTCAAATCTCACCGGCTCAGGGTTGACTCAGCCTTCCATCCTTCCGAGGTGGGTAAAATGAGGACCCAGATTGTTGGGGGCAATATGCTGACTCTCTGTAAACCGCTTAGAGAGGCCTGAAAGGCCTATGAAGCGGTATATAAGTCTACTGCTATTGCTATGTATTTGCAGAGAACAAATTCATACCTGAATGTATGAACCAGAGTTTCCCAAACTCTTTTTCCTTCCTTACCCAAAACCGCTTATCAGAAAGTCCTTTTTTACCTGATGTAGGTAAAATTAAATGTCCCGGTTATGGGCAATGGGCTCCTGTAACATTACCCAAAGGAAAAAAAAACACTTCTACAAAAATCTGATTAATTTACCCAGGTTTGGCAAACACTAGTGCAAAAGCTTTAGAATTGATAAATTGCGCTGAGTGTCTCTCTACCAGCAGGAGGAACTAAAATCAGGGAGCTATCCCTTCAGCACTACGACTTGCCATATTGTTGCTGTACAATAACAGTAAACGGCATCAGAGCAACCAAAGAAATCCCTCAACTCCTGAAACGATTTGACTTTCATCACAAAGAAATTGCCTTTCAGTAATTGTGCTTAATGAAATGTATTGACAGCTCCCTTGGCATGTTTGCCGATCCTGGAGAGATTAAGAAACAACTCTGGAACTTACAAATGTACAATTGAGCACAAAGAGAGAAAGCAGAGTGTGTGTGTTTTGGTTTGCATGGCATAGATGAACATTTGCGCCAATCCCTTTACCTACAGCATCACCTAATACAAGGATGAGTCTTAAAATAACCCCAAATATTTTGCTTTGCTATGTTGATCATCTGATTTCCTGTCCTACTTTCCGGAATATGGGCAGATGTTAGATGGCAAAGCAGAAATTGCTGATTTGGCCGTATTTCTTTCCATTAGATGTCAAGTAGCCTCCAAGAATTTTCTGCTCAAGAATACTGAGAATGGGTTTAGCAGGGGGAAACTGTACTTAAATACTGTTTTTAACAGGGAGGGGAAAAGCCATTGGCCAAATTCCTATAACACATTAGGTTGGAGATGATGGGAGGGGTACTCCAACACATCTGGAAGGTATCCTTGTAGGAGGTGGCCAAATTGTCCAACTGGATGCCCCCTTCCTTTGTCTAGGTCTCCAACAAAAACTAACCAAAGTTAATCAAAGGCAGACCAAAAATGCTCCAATTGTTGTATTGTATTGTGATTCTTTTAATCATGTTTTTGCTTGATATATACTGGTAGAAGTTTTAATTCTAGAGTTTTTAGCCTTTTGCTGATGCCTGTGTTAGCTACCCACAGTTCAAAGGCAAAGTGCACATCCGTATAAGTAAATGAAATTCTTTGAAGGGAAGCTACTAGATATTCCACCATTGTAGACTGGACTGGGTAGAAGGGCATCAGCAAACTTCTTCCATAAAATTGTCCAGAAAAAAATTGCAAAGGTGGTATTCAGGGGTTGAGTTTGATTCCAGGAAGAGACTTCCCTCCCCCACTCACTTCTGCTTGCAGAACATGGTACATACGTACATACATACATACATACATACATACATACATACAATCATACATACATACATTTATATTGATGATGTCTCTCCCCCCCCCCTCTCTCTCTCTCTCTCTCTCTCTCTCTCTCTCTCTCTCTCTCTCTCTCTCTCTCTCTCTCTCTCTCTCTCTCTCTATATATATATATATATATATATATATATATATATATATATATATATATATATATATATATATATATATATATATATATATATATATATATATCCTCTATCTACTATCTATCTAGCTCTATATTTCTCCATATATCATATCATATCATATCCTTCCTTCCTTCTTCCCTCCCTCCCGTTCTTCTATCTATCTATCTATCTATCTATCTATCTATCTATCTATCTATCTATCTATCTATCTATCTATCTATCTATCTATCTTCCCTCCCTTTAAACATTAGATCTAAACCTAAAAAGAGCCTGAGCACAAAGAGGCCAAACTTTGATTCACCTCGCCAGAAAGCCAACCCTAGCCTTCCCTGAGCCCACTATACACGGATTTGCCACCCTTCCTCACTCACTACAGACCCAAAGGTCCGGAGAGAAAGAGGTCCGGAGAGAAGCCCAAGATATTCTCTCTATCTCTGTCTCTGTCTCTGTCTGTCTCTGTCTCTCTGTCTCTGTCTCTCTCTCTCTCTCTCTCTCACACACACACACACATAGTCTCTTTCCCTCTCTCTCTCTCTCTCTCTCTCTCTCTCCCTCTCCAATCTTCTCAGCTTCCCACCATCCACCCCAGCTCCTTCTCTCCGTCTGGATCAAGCAGCAGCAGCCTCGCCGCCTTGCTCATTTCTCGGGCGGTTCTCGACTTCCCCCACTCCTTCCCCCCTCGGCTCTCCACCGGCCTTCTGTTCAGACTCTGGTGCTGAGAAAGACCCCCCTCCCATTTCGCCCCGGGAAGCCGAACCCCAAATCCATTAGCCACGCTTCCACCCACCCAAAAAAGGGGGAGAGACACACCACCATAATCGTAACGGTCCCCTCAAGAAGGGGTGGTGGTGGCTTTGGGTCGCCGTGGCCCCGAAGCCGGACCCTTCCGGAGAGAAGGACCGAGAAGACGGCGAGTGCGTCCCCCTCCCCCTGGCTTCTCTCCGCTCCTCTGGCCGAGCGTCGGCGGCGGGACCGCTCGGCCTCCATCCAGGACGAGGCGCCTCACTCTTACCTCCAGCAGTAAAACAAAGAGCCAGAGCCGGGAGAAGCCGCTCATCAGGGCGCCGCACCTTCCTCCCGGGCCGAGAGCGGCGGGCATTGAAGCAAGGAACGGGGCGCGAGGCCGTCACGCCGCCGCCGCCGCCGCCCGCCTCGCCAGCAAGCCCGGCTTTGCCAGCCCGCCGGGCGAGGCGCGGGGAGAAGCAAGTCCGCAGGGCGCGCAACAGCCACCGACGCCGGCGAGCCAGCGCCAAGTCCGGCAGGCAGGCAGGCGGCGCGCGTGTCAGCGAGTGCCTTGTGTGTATGTGCGCGTGCGCGCGCCTTTCCAGAGTGGCGGGGCGAGGGGGGGGGAGCGTTGAGAATGGCGAGCCCTCCCTGGTGCTGCGGGCTCTCAGAGCCGCTGTGCCGCCTCGCCCTCGCGCCGGAGACCCATAGCGCCGCCTTCCCTTTTCCTCTTCGGCTTCCTCTCTTCCGCTCCGCCCCGCTGGGCTCAGCTCCGCAAGGGTCTCTTCAACCCCCCCCCCCCGCTCCCCCGTCTGCCGTTCGCTCTCCGCTCCTAATTCGCCTCCCTCAGTTCGGGCGCGAGAGGCGAGATGCCGCCCGCCCCGCCCCGCTGGGTCGACTTCATGCCAAGCTCCGCCGGCCGGAATGGACGAGGCGCCACCTGTCACTTCGCTTGCTTCATCCCCCACCCCCGTCGATACGCTCCACCCCTTGGGCCCTACTTCCAGCCGATTCTCCCAATGCCCCCGCTGAGGCGACGGCGTCTCCTCCGAGTCTCCCAGTTACCGGATGACCCATCCCTTCCCCTTTTCCTCCGCTTGGTTGTGGCAGCATTGGTTGGTTCTCTACATCAGTGTTTCTCAACCTTGGCAACTTGAAGATGTCTGGACTTCAACTCCCAGAATTCCCCAGCCAGCGAATGCTGGCTGGGGAATTCTAGGAGTTGAAGTCCGGACATCTTCAAGTTGCCAAGGTTGAGCAACACTGCTCTACATAGTCCTGAGTTCGTTGCCCGGGAAAAGTGGGCAATGCACGGGGCCACTGAGAGGATGGTTAAGTGCTGGGACAAGGCTAATATGGGCCCTGTCACCTACACACTTTTATGTGTTTCCTGGCGTTTTTGAGCTCCAGATTTTTGAGATGACATTTCATCTTCATTCACAAACTGAAATGAAATATAAAATGTCTTCCTAAACGAAATGAAACAAAACTTGAACACTTGAATAAATAAGGAATGCAATTAAAGTCAATACATTACATGAATAACGGTTGGCTGAGTTGCAGATTAATAAAGGTGACGTCAAACAAGGCCGCAAGATGGTTTTGCTACGCACGCCAAGTATAGAGCCATGATGGTGAACCTATGGCACGCCTGCCAGAAGTAGCACACGTTTCTCTGTGGGCATGCGTGCTGTTGCCAGCTGCTCATCCGGTTTAAAAAATAGGCCGTTGTTTGGGCTGTTTTCGGGCCTTTATGAGTTGTTTTTTGGACTGTTTTCAGGTTGAAAAACAGCCCAAAAAACAGCCCAAAAATGGCTTGAAAACAGCCCCCACAAGTCTGAAAACAGCCCTCAAACCCACTGGAAAACGGCCCGAAAAACAGCCAAAAACAGGCATGCATACACCGGCCAGCTAGTCTTCAGGTTTTTGGCACTCGGGTGCACGCCCATGCATGCACATTTTTGTTTGGGCACTCAGTGTCGAAAAGGTTCACCATCCCTGGCATAGAGAGAGAAGTATATATCCAATATGGTTTTTCTTTTTAAAAAATTGGTTTTGTAACATTTTTTTAAAAAGACCTTCATGGCCCCCCTTTGAGCTCCATGGGCTCGGGAACAACGTGCCAGCTGCACCTCCCTCTCCTCAGGCCTGCTTCCAGTTACCAGATGATCCATCTCTGTTTAACAGATCCATCTCTTTTCCTTTTCCTCTGCTTGGTGGTGTCAGCATTGGTTGTCGTCCTGGGTTGGTTGCCCGCAGTGGTGGGTTTCAAAATTTTTTAGAACCTCTTCTGTAGGTGTGGCCTGCTTTGTGGGAGTGGCTTGCTGGCCATGTGACCGGGTGGGAATGGCTTGCCGGCCATGTGACTGGGTGGGAGTGGCTTGCCAGCCATGTGACCGAGTGAGAGTGGCAGTCATGTGACTGGGTGGGCATGGCCATCTTGTAAAATGTGGTGAAAATCACTTAACAACTCTCTTGCTTAGCAACCAAAATGTTGGCTCAGAAACTCTGGCATTTGAAGCATGCAAGTCTTAAAGCTGTCAAGTTACAAGACCCTTGCACTCCTAACCTTTTAGGGGGAAAAAACCCAGGGGTGTTCAAACATGACAGCTTTATGACTTGCAGACTTCAACTCCCAGAATTCCTCCTCTCGCTATTCATCTTGATGATGTGTAGACGGGCAGGGGGAGGGAGCTGGAACCGGTTCTAAACGGCACTGTAGATTTGTGGAACCTCTTCTATAGAAGAGGTTAGAACTGGCAGGAACCCACCCCTGGTTGCCCGGAAAAAGTGGGCAATGCACCTGTCTTTTAGGGCAAGCTCCCACATTGAGTTGTCCTGATAAACAGGGCTGTGCCAGCCTAAGCAGCTTCCCAAATCACTACAGAACTGCAGCCTAAATGAGGGGTGTCACCCATGCGTTGTGGGACTGTGATGCCTTGATCTTTTTTAGAGCCTTCTTAGAGCATGTTATTGGATGTGGCATTTTACAGGGAAACATTAGTAGACAGGCAAGTTCAAATCCCAAGGAACTTATCATCTTGATAGTAGCACAGGTATTGCACAGTAGGCAGTACAGATGGAGGAGGAGGAGGAGGAGAAAGAGGAGGAGGGCAGTGAAACAGGAGGTTGGATTCAGGGTCTTCATTTATCCCTTCCAGCTCTATGCTTCATACAGTCTGGGCACAAGAACACTCTTAATGTAGTCTGGAGATGTAGATTTAAAAGAGGTTACGAGCAGGGATATGAGACACACAGACACACCAAAAAAGATGGCATCGTGCAGCTCAGTCTTCTCCTCTTTGAGGTCCTCTGATTGTTGGGACTACAAATTTCAAGGGAAATCAAAACACTTTTGACTGTTTTAATCAAAACATATCTGGAGAAGATGGTTTTCAAGGAGACAGTTGCAGAAGGAACATGGATGGAGATATTCTTGTGAATAGGAGGAGATCTAGTAGCTGAGGATGGATCAAGATTTGTGGTTTATAAACTATGGCATACCGTGTGTATAACTCAGCCAATTATGGCTTACTCAAAAGATTATTGGCAAACTGTTGCTTAATGTGCTACAGTATGCGAATCTACCTGTTAATGAATAACAGTTTAATAAGGGCAATTGTGTGAAATAACTCTGCATCCATGGGAATAAGGCCCAGAGATAAGACATTGTCAATAAAGCTACATGATTTCTTATTCCCTGCTCCTGGGCCTCTTTTACCATGATTTTTAAACCTTAAGCTTCTATTTCTGAATAAAGTAAACTTGGCTATTTGCAAGATTATCTAATTTATTTAACTGTTGCGTTAAAAACTAATCTAAGACAACCTATTTACTGTTAAATGGCAAGGCTTTGAAATTGCTCTCAACTTCTTAAAAACTCCTAAAATCTGAATACAGGGACAAATGAGTGGTAAAACCATAAAGAGTTTTGAGGATTTTTTTTGAAGGTTATGCAGGATTTGGGAGTGAATAAAAGGCCAGTAAATTCCTAAAATTCCTGAAGAAATTATTTAAGGGGATCCAGGAGCTTCTCCAAACTGCCTCTTCCATCGTCTTTCTCAAAAGCACAGCCAGGAATTGGGAATTATGACACCGGGGAGAAGGATAGGATAGAAGGATAGCAGAGAGTTCTGGACTAAAAAATGAAAAGGTAACAGAGTAATGAAGAGAAAAGAGACATTCCAACTGGAACATGAACAGAATAGACAAAAAACAAGTCGCTGTTTAAGAACAGCTTGCCAACTGTCTCAAAGTGTTGGTGAAAAGAATGAAGAAGTATGAAACCAATACTTTTCACATTTTCAGTTATTTTTATCCTGGCAAAGAGGAGCAACAGAAAAAAAAGAGCATCTTTTGAGTCAGATATCTGATTTTTAAGGCTGATCGAGTTTCCTGGTATCTGATTATGCCTCTTAAATGCTTTTATCTTTTTCAGAAGCAAATTACACAGGCGTAGAATAATAATGGCTGCAGTTCTGCTCCGTTGTTTAAAAAATGTGGGTTTTGACTGTTTTCGTGTGGGAGGAACCCTGCACATGGAAGGGAAAATGAAAATCTGCTTTCAGACACAATAGCTAATACCCTAATTTGTGAGAGTTGAACTTCAACTTGTCTAGTTGACTTCTAAGAATCTTATTTCTCTTTTGAATATATATTTCCCGCTATATAATTAAAAGCTCAGCTGGATCGATCCGTATTTGCTATATGTGTGCATTTGAGATCAAGTAAAACCTTTAAAAATCTTTTGGAGGGCATATCTCTGAATATTTCCTACAATACACTGAAAATGCCTTAGCTCAGGGGTCGGCAAACTGAGAGATAGGAACTGGACCAAGGTCATCCAGCTGGCTCAAAATCTGATGGTTTCTAGCCTGGTGCTTCAATCAATACATCAATCTGGCCATTTTCACCTACGGCAGGGGTCGGCAAACTTAAACACTCAAAGAGCCATTTGGACCTGTTTCCCACAGAAAAAAAAAACACCGGGAGCCACAAAGGTCCTAACCAGAAGCCCCCTATTCAATTCTGACCAGGAGGTCAGTTCCCCCACCATAGAATCTCCTCCTGGCGTGGCACATGTTTTCCTCTACCTGTCATAACCAAAAGCCCTATCAATTGTGGAGACAACTGGATAACTTTCCCCTTGCCATAAAGTCTTCTCCTGGGGCACTGTGCTTCTCTCCCACCCTCCACCGGAAGCTCCTCTCAAAATTGTGGCGCCGACCGGTGACAGAGCTGCAGCAGAGGGAGGAAAGAGCCACATGCGGCTCCAGAGCTGCAATTTGCTGACCCCTGCCTTAGCTGAATGTTAAAAATGTCAAAAGCTATGTTTCCCTACTTGTGTGTATTTTCAGTGTTTACACCTACAAAGACCAGAATAATATTAGCAATGGTTTTCATTAACAGCACATAAGCCAACACATAAGTTAGTCCAGATGGGAAATAACAGGGAAATCCAAGACTGGAAATGTAAAAACAATCCATGAAAAAGATACTAGGAAAAATATTTCCATAATACTGTCAAGAAATTATATGGTTACCTCAGTGAAATCACCAGAAGCTGAGCTTGACTGAAAGATTTTATCTTTAATTCAGATTTGTTGTGTTATAAATGCATGGTCTTCCAGTAAACAATTTGAATTATATGGGAAACACTGACCTCAGTTTATACGTTTATTCTTTAAAAATGGTATTTAGTCCCTGCTGTTCGTCTTTTTTTTACATTTCAGTAATAGTTTGCATTTTTCATCCTGGGTTTTATCTTCATGAAGTGCTACAATTAAATGGGTGGCTCGTCCTACTTTTCTTGCTTTTGAAGCCAAAAGCTTCAAAAGCACTTCTGCATATCCAGATATGTACAGTACAATCCCAAAAATGGTGATCAGCAGGACACTGTGACCATACCTTCAAAGGAATTGGAGAAAGTAAAGCAAGAAGAAATTGATTCTGCAGCCAAGAAATCAAAAGACACTTACTCCTGGAGAGGAAAGCCATGGCAAATCTAGAGAGCATACTAAAAAGCAGAGACATCACCCTGCCAACAAAAGTGTGTCTAGTCAAGGCTATGGTTTTCCCAGTTGCAATGTATGGCTGTGAAGGTTGGACCATAAGAAAGGCTGAGTGCCAAAGAATGGAGGCCCAATTTGAACTGTGGTCCTAGAGAAGACTCCTGCGAGTCCCTTGGACTGCAAGGCGATCCAACCGGTCAGTCCTAGAGGAGATCAACCCTGACTGCTCTTTAGAAGGCCAGATCCTAAAGATGAAACTCAAATGCTTTGGCCACCTAATAAGAAGGAAGGACTCACTGGAGAAGAGCCTAATGCTGGGAACGATTGAGGGCAAAAGAAGAAGGGGACGATAGAGAATGAGGTGGCTGGAAGGAGTCACTGAAGCAGTAGGTGTGAGCTTAAATGGACTCCGGAGGATGGTAGAGGACAGGAAGGCCTGGAGGAACATTGTTCATGGGGTTGCAACAGGTTGGACATGACTTCTAACATCATCATCATCAACAACAACAACAACAAAAACAACACAAGAAAGAGATGGAAGAGTCAGCAGAATGTTGATGTCCAAGAGGACATTCTCTATGAAGAAGAAGAAAATGATGTGTTGGCAAAGATGCACATGGTTTGGTTGAGGTTAAGATCCTGGACAAGCAGTAGCTTTATGTTTGAACTTGTGTATGATACATTACAGGTAGTCCTTGACTTACAACCCCAACTGGGACCAGAATTTCCATTGCTAAACAAGGAGTTTCTTAAATGTGTCATGCGTGATTTTTTTGCCACAGTTGAGTGAATCACTGCAGTTGTTAAATCAACCACTTGGTTGTTAAATGAATCAAGCTTTCTTTAATGTCTTTCCTTGTTGGAAGCTGGCTAGGAAGGTCATAAATCGTGTGTGTGTGGGGGGGGTGTTATATGCATAATGGTTATCTTTTGAGAGTTGAATAGCAATAGCACTTAGACATATATACCACTTCACAATGTTTTACAGTCCTCTCTAAGCGGTTTACAGAGTCAGCCTATTGCCCCCAACAATCTGGGTCCTCATCTCAGAAGGATGGGAGGCTGAGTCAACCTTGAGCATGGTGAGATTCGAACTGCCAAACTGTAGCTAGCAGTCAGCTGAAGTAGCCTGCAGTATTGCACTCTAACCACTGTGCCACCTCGGCTCTTAATCAATTCCTTAATGCTTAAGAAATGAAATTTAATTTTAATGTATGCTGATTAGTGTACATTTAAAGTAATAAAGTGTTTATTCTATTCGATGTCTTTGAAAGCGTGAAAAATGGGAACGGACCAAAATCACTGTCAGAAGATCTGTTTTAACATTCAATTTATCATTTGTAAGAGCAGTTTACTTTATTTTTAAAACCTTCTGAAATCAGGGTCCTCACAATCTTATAAATATCACTTGTAGTTTGTATCTTATGATTATGATTGTATCTTATAATTTATGATCTTATCATCTTATCACTCTGTTACTTTTAGACATATTGACAGCTTATGCACAAATTCCTTGTGTGTCCAATCACATTTGGCCAATAATTCTGTTCTGTTCTGTTCTGTTCTGTTCTGCTCTGCCATGCCATGCCATGCCATGCCATGCCATGCCATGCCATGCCTGTTCTACCCTACTCTACCCTATTCTATGACCCTGGGATACTGCAACTGGACCAGTCATAACTCACCTTTTTCAGTATCATTGTAACTTTGAACCATTGCTAAATGAAGGGTTGTAAATTGAGGATTACCTGTACAGTGCATTATTATTCCTATTCAAAATATGCAGCTATCGTCATAAATGTATAGATTACCATCAACATCTACTGCACACATCTGTGATCATAGTTGCACAATACAGTTACTGATCTCCCAGGCAATGGCGAGATTGATCTGATACTTCATTCAGGATTACCTTCTCAACCTGGGGAAATGTGTGGACTTCATTTCCCAGAATTCCCCATCCAGTGCAATCATTGTTGAGGGCGTGTTAATTGAATTTCACACATCTTTAGAGTGCATTGGTTGAGAAAATCTGCCTGATCGTTTTATGTAGGATTTCTTTTTGCAACGTTTCCAGTAAATTATAGTAATGCATGTTGTCTTTCTGTCATAGCCGGTTAGTTAGGTGCCATCAAGTTGAATTCACTCCTGATGGCTCAATGCTCAAAAGCTCATCTTGTCAACTTGTCATCAGTAATAACCTCTAGATCCTCTGGTGACAGTTTTATAATCCCTGTCCAACTTACCTCTTGAGTTCTCTTTTCCTACTTCTCTCTTGCTTGCCAAGCATAGCTGTTACTGGTTTTTCCTCCTTACCTTCCAGAATAAGTACCAATAAAAGTAAAACTAAAGGTTCCACCGCATATGCATGCTAATCATTTCCGGCTCTAGGGACAGTGCTCATCTCTGTTTCTAAGCTGAAGAGCCAGCACTGTCCGAAGATGTGGCTGGCATGACTAAATGCCAAAGGTGCACAGAATGCTGTTACCTTCCCACCAAAGGTGGTCCCTATTTTTCTGCTTGCATTTTTACATGCTTTCGAACTGCTAGGTTGGCAAAAGCTGAGACAAGTAACGGGAGCTCACTCCATTATGCGGCACTAGGGATTCAAACCGCTGAGCTGCCAACCTCCTGATCAACAAGCTCAGCGTTTTAGCCACTGAGCCACCACTACTTCCCTTTAAGTACCAATACCTTCGTATCAATTTCCTTATTGATGAGACATTTTTCTTGACTTCTATTTATAACAGATTGCCATTCTAGCAATAAATTAGTCAATTACCATTTCCCAATCCTTCTGGGACATCTCAGTCTATCCGTATGCAGATAACATTCTGCCATTCCTGTGCTATTTTCTTGTTCCATTTTGCCAATCATCTTTAAAACAATTGCGGCGATGACATTTGGCCAATGAAATCTGTCTTCTAAATTTCTTTGACCCCCCCCCCCATCCATTACAAAATAATGCATGCAAGGAAACAGGAAATTGTTTGGGCACTGTAATTAAATGACTCTGCAAAATAGGTTACGTCTTGTAGGATGAACAAGAAACTTTAGTGGAACTCTGTTGCTCCTTGAATTAATTGTAGGCCAATGACAAAATCATTTTCTGGTCTGTATTCTACTCTGCCACCAGTCAGAGATGCACACTCAGGAGAACACACACACAAACACACACATACACATACATCTGAGAAATGTTAAGGATCTTTCATTTATGCACAAGACTCAGGAGTCAGTAATCATTCTGAAGCCCTAGTATTCCTATGTTTGTAGTTAATCAAAGCTTTTAATTAATTCATTCATTAAATCCCCCTTTATTGTTTTTATGTGTAAGGTGACAAACATACCTAATACTCCTTCTGCCTTCTGTTCTCCCCATAAGAACAGCCCTGTGAGGTGGGTTGAGCTGAGAGAGGCCCAAAGTCACTCAAAGCCAGCTGTCATGCCTAAGGCGGGACTAGAACTCACAGTCTCCTGATGATTGGCCCAAAGGCAGCCAATCGACATTCATGCCCTAGGTGGCATTAGAACTCACAGTCTCCTGGTAATTGGCCCAAAGGCAGCCAATCGACTTCCATGCCCTAGGTGGGATTAGAACTCACAGTCTCCTGGTGATTGGCCCAAAGGCACCCAATTGACATTCATGCCCTAGGTGGCATTAGAACTCACAGTCTCCTGGTAATTGGCCCAAAGGCAGCCAATCGACTTCCATGCCCTAGGTGGGATTAGAACTCACAGTCTCCTGGTGATTGGCCCAAAGTCACCTAATTGGTTAAGGCGGCACTAGAACTCACATTCTTCCAGTTTCTAGCCTGGTGCCTTAACCACTAGACAAATTGGCTCTCTTAAATACAGGTGTTCTCAGATATATGTTATTCATCCCTGTATTAAAGGACAGACAACAGAAAGGATTTCCACCATACAGGTAACCTGACTTCTCACACAATGACTAGCTTTACACACACTGTAGTATGCCATGCTTGGTTTAATTGTGGTTTATTGAATGCCCAATTAATTGGGTTTATACAACACATCAGGCCAAATCAAACAATTTTAAAACTTAAAGCCATTTGTGAACCAGGTCACTGATCTCCCCTTATTGTTTGAAATTATTTCTGAATCCAGAGATTTTTGTACTCAGTAATTACAGCAAATAGTAGTAGAATATATACGCATGACTTCCTGTAAACATTCAAATTCCCCCAAGCATATGATGATTCGTAAAAATGTAAATACTCTTTTGAATCAGTCCAACTGACAGTGAATATTCTGAGCCGGTGAGCAGAATTTGTTTCAGCAACCATAAAGAACTGATTTGCCATTCCTGCCTTCTGCGTTTCCCTTTTTTTCAGCTTCCCAATCTAATGTGATGGGATTTTTTTGATGATAGTCCATTCAAAGTACTAAGGAGGGCCAAACCTTTTGGGGAAAGTAACAAAATGAATTTGGGGGGGGGGTCTTCAGTCTCTGAAACAGGTAGAATGGTGCAGTGGCCCAGAGGTAGAGCTCTCGCCTCACAATCAGGAGGCTGTGAGTTCAACCCTAGGTAGCGGCACATATTTCTCTCTCTGGGCACAATGAGTAATTATCTGCTGCAAACTCTGCCTTGGTGACAGGAAGGGCATCCAGCCAGTAAATACTCAGCTCTATTCAGCCACCCCAATGTAAGAGATTATTGGGTCATTAAATGACAAAAAAAGGCCTGTGAAACAGGTGACTCACAAGAGACAGTGTGGTGAAGTGGCGAAGGTGCTGGTCTAGAAACCAGGTGACTGTGAGTTCTAGTCCCATTTTGGGATGAAAGTTGCCTGGATGACTTTGGACCAATCACTCTCTCTCAGCCCAATCCACCTCCCGTGGCTGCTACTGCTGAGAAAATAATAGGAGGAAGGAGTATTAGTATGTGCACCACCTTGAGTTATTTATAAAGTAATAAAGTTGGGATAAAAATCTAAAAAAATAGGTAGAGATCACTGAATGTGAAAGGCACATTTAGGGAAAATGTTTCCCAGCTATGTGCATATGAAGGGGTGAGGATGCATGTAAAATTTGTATGAATATTTCTGTATATAACAGTTACAGAAAGTAGAATGCAGATTCATCCACCCTTCCCAAGATGGGGAAACAGTCCATGATTTCCAGTGATGCATCTTTTGGCTGGAGGCTACATACTTCATTTTACTTGTGTGCCAGCACAAGAAACAAAGTGGAATGTAACAGGTGCTGAAGAGACAGATGACTTAGTTATCAATGTAGTGTAGTGTAGTGCAATGGAATGGAATAGAATAGAATAGGGAATGGAATGGAATAGAATAGAATAGGGAATAGAATGGAATAGAATAGGGAATGGAATGGAATAGAGTAGGGAATGGAATGGAATAGAATAGAATAGAATAGAGAATGGAATGGAATGGAATAGAGTAGGGAATGGAATGAAATAGAATAGAATAGAATAGAGAATGGAATGGAATGGAATAGAATAGGGAATGAAATAGAATAGAATAGAATAGAGAATAGAATGGAATGGAATAGAATAGAATAGGGAATGGAATGGAATAGAATAGAATAGGGAATGAAATAGAATAGAATAGAATAGAGAATAGAATGGAATGGAATGGAATGGAATAGAATAGGGAATTGAATGGAATGGAATAGAATAGAATAGGGAATGGAATAGAATAGAATAGAGAATGGAATGGAATAGAGTAGGGAATGGAATGGAATAGAATAGAATAGGGAATGGAATGGAATGGAATAGAATAGAATAGGGAATGGAATGAAATAGAATAGAATAGAATAGAGAATAGAGATTGATTGATTATCATACTTTCCAGAGTATAAGATGCAACATCCCACCCCAAAAAAGGGTGAAAATCTGCCTGCGTCTTATACACTGAATACAGCACTTTTGGCCTCCTGAAACCCCACCCCATTCATCCCATTTTTCACAAGAATTGACATGCAGAGGGTTTGGGAGGCCTGTAGAATGCTCCTAAGGGCTGGGGAGGGCACAAATTAGGAGAAAAGGGCCCATTTTTCACAAAAATGGAGGTGTTTTTGCCCTCCCAAGTCCCCAGGAGCACTCCGAAACTCTCTGCATGCCCCATTATTTTTTGCAAAAAATGGGCCCTTTTAACAAAAAACAGGCCATTTTTTGCTCTTTTTTGCCCTGCCCAGCCCCCAAGAGCACTTTACAGGCCTCCCAAACCCACTGCACACCCCGTTTTTGTGAAAACAACGGGCCAGTTTTTTGCCTCCCAATCCCCCCCACACACACACTGCATTTTTGCCCTCCCCAGCCCCTAGGAGCACTTTGCAGGCCTCCCAAACTCTCTGCATGCTCCATTTTTTCACAAATAAACAGGGCATGCAGGGGGCTGGGGAGGGAAAAAAATTTTTTAAAAAATTTACCTCTTCAAAATCTTGGTGCATCTTATACTCCAGTACGTCTTATAGTCCGAAAAATATGATACCCATGTTTCTATCAATATTTACTATTGATAGAAAAAGCTGTGAAGAGCTGGGATAGAACTCATGCATCACTTCTAGATTACTGGGCACATTAGTAATTACCGTATTTTTCAGAGTATAAGACACACCTTTTCCCCTCAAAAAAGAGGCTGAAAATCTGGGTGCGTCTTATACACTGAATGCAGCATTTTTTGCCTCCTGAAACTCCACCCCCTTCACCAAAATCACCATGCATAGCCTCTAGGAAGCTTTTAGAGAGCTCCTGGGAGCTGGGGAGGGCAGAAATGAGCAAAAAATAGCCCGTTTTTTGCTCAATTTTACTCCCCCCAGCCCCCATGATCACTCTATAAGCTTACTAAAGGCTATCCATGCCTTTTTTTAAATGAAAAACGGGTCCGTTTTCATGAAAAACGGGCCACTTTTTACTCATATTTTGCCCCCCCCCCGGGAGCATTTTGCAAACCCCCTAAAGGTTATTCATGCCTTTGGGGGGGGGGAACAGCCTGTTTTCATGAAAAACGGGGCGTTTTGGGGAGGTTTGCAGAGTGCAAAAACTTTTTTTTTTATTTGCCTCTTCAAAATATACTTATACTCCGAAAAATACGTACTGGTTCTTTTGTTACCAAGGGTTTTTATTCAGGGGGGAAAAAAGTCTGTTAATTATTTCAGGATATCATCAGCTATGTTGATTTTTAAAAAAAGCACAATGAAAATTGATGTCAATACACTGCATTAAATTAGAACAGGCCCAGATTACTCAGAACGTTCAATTCTATACCGTATCTGGCACATTTAATTTGTGACAATTTCTGCTGAATAAATTAGCACTCTTGCAATGGAATTAATTAAATCAGTATTAAAAATACATTGAGTGCTTAGCATTCTATTGTGAGAAAGAATGGGGAACGGGTTCTTTTGGCAAATGTATCTCACCCACAGGAATAAGAGTCTCGTTAACCGCTCGCAGGAGTTTTAAGTAGCATTACTTAATGCATTGGAAATTTATTGAAATTTACGGTAACACCGCTAAGTGTCTCAGATTGCTTTATTAACTAGCCACGCTGGAGACTTTGGGCTCAGTTTGGAAGAAAGATGTAGAATCGTTGTAAAATATTTTTGCAGGCCTCTGCAACTCAGTTAAATCCTTGTCATGTGAGGTTACTAGGTACCAGGAAGAAAAAAAACGAGGCTTTGCTAGAGAAGTATTAAAGCTCAATCACATGTACCTAGTTGCCCTTTCAAAGTCTAGACAGAAAAGCACAGTTACTCATGATCACTGCAACACACTCTACATGGGGCTGCCCTTGAAGACCACATGGAAGCTGCACCTGGTTCAGAATGCAGTGGCATATGCAGTTTTGGGTGCTTTATAAGGTAGATGGTTCCCCTCACACCAGTGACATACAGTCAGGGGAGGCAAGGCCTCACCACTGTCATCATGAAAAAGAAAAACAAATTTAAAAGGAAAAAGCTGAGGTAGTTGCTGCCAGAGTCACAGTGGATGACTCTGCTTAGTGCTTAACTGCAGGAGGAGGCGAGAGAACCACATGCCTCCTTTACTCTATATTTATGGTCACTTGAGCAGAGTTAAGCAAGGGTTAAAAGGCGAAAAATTCCTTATGCAAAGGAGGCACGTGGTTGTCTCTCCTCCTCCTGCAGAGGCTTTTTTTAGAGGCTTTTTAAAAAACAGTTAAGCAGAGTCATCCATTGGGGACTCTGGCAGCAGCTAACCCAGCCTGACCTTGCCTTTTTCTTTTTACATTTTTTTACATTTTCATCATGGCAGACAAGAGGAGAGTTGAAATCCTCTGTGACACAGCTGGAAAACGTATGTGGGTCCTGGGTCAGAGGGAGGGGGGAGGAATTCAAAATTATTGTAATTTGTAAGTAATTGTAATTTGTATTATTATAGGTAATTTGTGTGTGTGTGTGTGTTTTACCCATCTCTGCTGGCGCATGGGCTGGCACTTTTTTATTGTTTAAAACCATGCCACCGCGCCTCGCCATAGAGAGGGACACGCCAGCTTCCAGCCATACAGCGGGTCCCGCTGGATGGCCGGCACAGCAGCATGCACTTTAAAGTACCGGCTGCCTTCTGGCCATACAGCGGGTCCTGAATGGAAACAACAATTGCAATAATGGCCAAAGAATATGATGTTCTATGGAACCCATCTGGATAAGGAGAGGACAAGTGATGGCCCACATGAACACAGGTGGCTGCTCCTCACAAGAAGACCACAGGATAGCAATTTTCCATAGGTTTGAGCACTGGGAGACAAAGGAAAAACCATCATACCCATAGCCATGGTGGAGCCATTTACGTGACACTAATTTTATTATCCTCACTTTCTAATCGCTTTTGAAAATTGCCTGTTTATTACCTTAATGCTATTAGAGATCTTCAGAATGACATGTTTGAAAAAAAATCACCACCTGGTGAGTTTTACCTTCATTCTTGAACAAAAGAAAAAAAAATAACTGCAAGCTTAAGAATTTAAAGAATTGGAAATAAATGGTAAAAAAAAGTAATAATAAGATTTTGATACAACAAAATTATAAACAAATTAAGGGCCCAGAAGAATTTGGAATATTAAGTCATAGACTGAAGACTTTACAGTTTTAGAAATAGAACACTAGAGGGGGCTAAGGTGCCTCTTTTAGAAGCAGTGACACCTCATCCAAATTAATGCTGGAGATGACAGAAAGCCAGATAGTCTTTCAACAAACAGCAGCCTGACTGGAATCAATCGCAGCTTGTTTTGTCCCATCTTGTAATGGACTGTGAGAATAGCCTTGAGGAAGAAAAGAAAGAGACACAACCAAGGCAATGGCCATAATAAGAGCGGTCTCAGCCCACAGCAGGAAGGTAATTTGAGTAAGCATCTCAGACTTGAACCTGTCTAATTCTCTTGCAATAAAAGCGAAGAAAGGGGAAGCATAGCCAGAGTTTCAAACTTCTGTTACTGTAACCCAGATGTGGGTTCCTACCAGTTCGCGCCAGTTCGGTAGAACCGGTTCGTCAAATCTACCGAACCGGTTAGAAGAGGTTCCACCAGTGGACCCGGAAAGCAGGCCACACCTACAGAAGAGGTTCCAAAAAAATTTGAAACCCACCACTGACACACACAAACACACACACACACACACACACACAGACTCACACAGAGAGAGAAAGAGAAAGAAAGGAAGGAAGGAAGAAATAAAAAAATAAAAAAAGAAAGAAAGAAAAAGAGGGAGATGAAAGAAAAAAAAGGAAAAAGGGACAGAGACAAAAGGAAGGAGAGAGAGAGAGAGAGAGAGAGAGAAAACACATGGCCGGCAAGCCACTCCCACCAGGTCACATGGCCGGCAAGCCACTCCCACAAAGGAGGCCACACCCACAGAGTAGGTTCGAAAATTTTTTGAAACCCACCACTGCTGTAACCTGTAATAAAGGTTCTTGTAGTAGTCATGATTTTGGGGTCCACGTCTAACTTGCATGATATGGGTGACACATATAGACCATTGCAGCTTTCAGACATCCATCCAAGGTCTTGAGAGCATCTCCACCTTGGACTAGTGTAGCGATGTGCAGCTCGGTATCTTCAGTGTACTGGTGATGCCTCACCCTAGCTCAGTGATGGCAAACCTATGGCACGCGTGCCAGAAGGGGCATGCAGAGCCATCTCTCCGGGTGCACCAGCCATCACCTGTTGCCCTTACGGGTTCTGGCGCATTGGCCAGCTGGTCTCCGCGTATGCAGCAGCACCAGAAACTGGAAGAGCAGCTCTCTGGCACGCGTGCGCGTGATGGGAAACTCTTTCTGGTTTTTGGCGTGTGCATGCATGCTGGCTAGATGGTCTTTGCACACGCATGTGTGCCAAAAACCAGAAGACCAGGTGACCAGTTCGTATGCACATAGCAGAAACCGGAAGCTCAGCTTCCCAGCACACACATGCATGCTGGGAAACTGCTCTTTTGGTTTCTACTTCTCCTGTACGTGTGCGCCAGGGAGCTACTCTTCCGTTTTCTGCTGCTCAACCGCACACATGCACTCGTTCCCGTTTCGGCACTCTGTGCTGAAAAAGTTTGCAAACACTGCCCTGACCGTGACCCGTCAAAACCGCGTTCCACAAAAGCGCAGTCGATGAAATCGCGTATGTGACGTCATCACAACGCAACGAAAAAGATCGAAAAATTGAAATAAAAATTAAATTACAGCAAGCCGATTCACATAAAGGTAAGCGTTAGGTTAAGGGTTAGGGTTAGGGTTAGGTTAAGGGTTAGGGTTAGGTTTAGAGCGTTAGCGTTACGTTTAGCGTTAGGTTAAGGGTTAGCGTTAGGTTTTTCGTTAGGTTAAGGGTTAGGTTTAGGGTTAGGTTAAGGGTTAGGTTTAGGGTTAGGTTTGGGGGGGATTAGGGTAAGGTTTTCGCTTTATTTTTACATTTTTCGATCTTTTTCGTCGCGCTGTGATGATGTCACATACGCGCTTTCGTCGACTGCGATTTTGTCATCCGCGGTTTTGTGGTGGAACTGCCCTGGCTAATGGACGAGCTCTCAAACAGCTTCACGTGGACATGGAATGATATGGTTGAACGAATTCATCCTTGCAGAATCCCACAAGTGTGATATTCCGTTGCAAATTTCCTTTCTGGAGAGTCCTGCATACGGAAAGTCCGCTTGGAGAAATGTTGTTGTGGCTTTCTCCGAAATGCCAAGCGGTCCATGGAAGCTTGTATAAAGCAGTTTGGGCACCGTTTAATGCAAACAATGTGTTTAACCTAGGCAGATCGTATGCGCTATAGAGTTTGTGTTAAAAACTAATCCTCTTTAGAGATTTCTCTGCAAAACAGATGCCATCACTGAAGCATTAAGATATGCTTAGCTACCTTTTCTCATTCTCTGAAAATGTAATTTGCTTGTCTAGATGGAAAGGTGATGGTTTTCAAAAAAAACACAACAAAAAGCTTCCTATTTTAGGAGTGCCTTGACAGCAGCCGGGCCCTCCAAAGATGGATTGAATGCAATTTAATTCAGGCTTTCCTTAGGAGGACATCAGGCTGGGAAAGGCTGCTGCAGGCCAGAGGTCAGAAGCATTTTCCGTCAAAGACTTTTCAAAACATTGCAAAGTCATGACATCCCAAACAATTTCATCTCGATTCTTTCACTCTGAAGTCTTAGATGAACTCAGTGAAATATCTGCGGGCTTTAGGGATCTCGTGCAAATCCGACCTTGAGGAAAATTATTTTAATGTGAATTTAATTCAGCAGCATCAGAGTAGTGACCAAAGGAATGATGGTTTACCAGTTTTGGTAAACCTTTTGTTGGAAGAAATGTCCTTCTGATGAAAGAAATGTCCTTCTGGGTTCAGCTCCAAGTGGGGAAAAAGACACTGGAGACATGGAGGCTGCTTGGAAAGATGGTTTATTGGTGGACAGGGCCACATGGCTTGAGCCCTGAACAAAAAGGGGGATCACATGCTTCAATGTTGGTGGAGAAGAGAAGGGCTGAAGGAGGGGCTTGCTAGGCTTTTTATAACCTGTTCAGTCCCACCTCTCTGTTTCCTGTTCCTGTGTAAGAAATGTATTCTGATTGGTTGTCAGACTCCCATGGGCCCATGCAGGGGCTACTCTCTAGGCTGTGTTTTGAATCCAGTTATGGATGAGTTCTCAGATGCCATGTGGTCAGTTGAGTAAAGTTCCAATATTATCATGCCTTTCTGTAGCTGCTGGTGAAGTCTTTATTATGTAAAGTGGACTAGCCTAGCAGTCTTAATGGCCCATTAACAGTGGGGATGGGCAGGAAGCTGCAAGCAACTATACTGTCTTTTAAAACATGTTTCTCTCTTTTCACATCCAGAGAAATATTCTGCCTTTTCAATATTTCCTAGGATATTTCATTTTTCTGGGAGAGGGCTGGATGATAACTTCCCACACTTCTGGGTTCAGTTCCAAGTGGGTCAAAAGACACTGGAAACACGGAGGCTTCTTGGAAAGATGGTTTAATGGTGGACAGGACCACATGCCTAGGACCTCTTGGATGAAAAGGATAGTCACATAATTCAAGATGTTGGGTGAATAAGAAAAAAAAGGCTTGCTAGCTGAGAGTCCCTGGGTTTTATGCCCTCCTTTGGGCCCCGCCCCTGGGCCTCCCACTCCTGTGCAAGAAATGCACTCTGATTGGCTGTCAGACTCCCATTGAGCCATGCAGGGGCAACTATGTAGGCTGTGCTTTGAGTCCAAGTTTGGTTGAGCCTCGCTGCTTTGAGTCCAAGTTTGGTTGAGCCTTGGTGATGCAATGAAAAGGCTTTGGGATTCCTATTATGGCTCTGCCTGTAGATCTTTGTTATGTAGAATAGACTGGCTCGGGTCTTAATGGCCCATTGACAAAGGTGGGAGCAATGAGTTTCTTCCTCCCTTCTAGGGGGAGATATTCTGCCCTTTTGATATTTCCCAAAAGATTTCATCTTCTAGTAGAGGGGTGGGTATTAACTTCCTAACACTTTCTCTTGAGACTGGTATTGCAGAACAACTGTTAATCAGCAACTGGTTTTCAATGTTTGCTTTGAGTTGCAAAGGGCCAAATGGTTATCAGTGTAAGACTGGACAAGCAATTCGCTGAAATGTTTTTGAATATTAGTAGCTCAGGTTGGTAGTTATGTTGGGTTGAGCTCCAAGCTTGGCAATTTGCTTGCAAATGTTTCATCCCTATTTGAGGAGACATCTTCAGCAGGGTTGAGTTTCACATTTGATTACAACCAGTTCGTCCCGCGTGCACCCGGCATTACACCCATGCCCTTTGCTCAGGAGTGGCTTCCTGTACCAGTTGGTACCACTCAGGGGTGGGTTTCTTGCCCCGTTCCAACCGCTTCGGTTGGAACGGGGCCGGTGGCGTCCTCATGCACGCGCGCAGTGCACGCATGCGTACTAGCATCTGTGCGATCCTCCAGCTGCTCCTGGAGGATCTCGCAGGCGCTGTATGCGTCCTGCACATGCGTAGAAGCACAGAACTCATCAAAACTGGGTAAGGAGCGCGGGCGGGCGGCTGGGCCCTTCGCCGTTCCCGGAAGTTACTTACTTCCGGGTTCGCCAACCAACCGGTTTGCGGGGACCGCCGCAAACCAGTTGAAACCCACCCCTGGTACCACTTCACTTCGCATATGCGCCCGCCATGCATTGCTTGTGCATGCTCAGTTGACTGAAAATTGTTTTGCGCATGCGCAGAAACAATGCTGGCAAAGGCAGAAGAGACTGGGGAACCGATTTGGGGGTCGTGGTCAGCCTGGGTCTTTTTTGTGAAAAGTGTTTTTATTTTTCCTTTCAAATTCATTCTTAGAGACAGGTACATTCTTATAATTATTATTTAACATATGTCAATTCATATCATTTTTCCGCCCTGTATATTTACATTTTGATATTTTCTTATTTCCCCTCCCCCTATATTAATCAAGTGCCGTCTGAGATATTTATTTCATGCTTTGTTCCTTTTTCTTTCTATTTATATCTTTTTTTTTCAAGCCACTCATAAAATCGCCCCCATGTCCTGTAGTATACTGATTCTTCCTTGTCCTTTATTCTCAATGTCAACAAATTCATTTCTGCACAGCCTAATATTTTCTTTATTACCTCCCCTTCCGATGGGATTTCGTCTGCTTTCCAGTTTTGTGCAAATATCTGCTGGTTCTGTGACTCAGGCCAAATCACCACTACCGGTTCGGCCAAACCGGACCAAACTGGGTGCAACCCACCTCTAGCGTGTGCCTTCCATGCATGCGCCCAGCCTCAAAAATGTGCCTAAATAGGACGGGATAGAGCCAGGGTGGGGAGGCAGGCCCACCCACAATTTCCACTACTGGTTCCCGTGAACCGGTCCGAACCAGCTGAATACCACCTCTGATCTTCAGTGTGCTTTGGATTGTCCTTGTCACTGGCCTTTAAATACTTTAAGGGTTAGGTTTAGGTACTTAAAGGCCAGTGCTCCCCCAGACAATCACAATCCAAAGCTCACTGAAGATACTTCCTCGAATGGGGACGAAATGTCTGCAACCAAATTGCCAAACTCGGAATAATTCAGTATCGGCATAAGTGTCCCTCCTTTTTTTAAAAAAAATAGTGAATGTTTTTGGTTGATCTGAGCAAAAATAAGAGAAAATGTTGATGGTTTACAGAGCAGTATTTGAATAACTTTTTGAGAATAAATATGGCCTGTAGATGGTGCAAGGAAGCTAGGTTCTCATACCACTGATATTGCTCATCTAATATCATTCTGTTTTCACTCTGCTCCTTGCAATGTTTACATTCCATTTGAGTTCATTCATACTGTTGTTCAGAGACCACCAATGACCCTTCATTTCAACCCTGAGCCACAAACATTCTCCTTTATTGATACTGCATACCTGCCTACCAGATCTGTCCTCTCTTCAGCAGTGTGTGGACTGATAGTAGATTTGGTGTGGAGAGAACTTCAGTGTCTGGTGTTTTATCTAGCCCAGTGTTTCTCAACCTTGGCAACTTGAAGATGTCTGGACTTCAACTCCCAGAATTCCCCAGCCAGCATTCGCTGGCTGGGGAATTCTGAGAGTTGAAGTCCAGACATCTTCAAGTTGCCAAGGTTGAGAAACACTGATCTAGCCACTAGCTCTTGCCCAGGTATTTATAGATGTTGAAGGGTTTTGTCTGACAGAGTGCCATTGAAAGGGGCCTTTCTTCCCCCTACTCCCGTTCCCATCATCCCTGCCCTCTCCCTTCCCCCTCCCATGCGCTCCTCTTTGATCCTGGCACTTTGTCCCAAAGCTTTTATTTGACAGGGAACCATTGAGAGGGGTCTTTCTTCCCCCTACTCCTATGCTCATCATCCCTGCCCTCTCCCTTCCCCCTCCCATGTGCTCCTCTTTCCCGCCCTGCCTACGATCCTGGCACTTTGCCCCAAATCCATCAGGCGCTTCCCATTGGTCCACTGGAGGGTGAACATCATGGCTGGCTTTCCAGAGGAAGCTGAAAAGGAACTGACATCACAAACAGTTGCCACTCTAGGATGCCACACTTGCTCTCCTTAACGGCCCATGCGTTCCAGAGTTATGCTTGAAAACACATACACACACAAAGATACACCCCAGGGGTGTCTTACCACCCCCTAGTATTGGTTTCCATAGAGTAAGTCATCTGTGTACCATGTTTGGTTGAAATTGCTCAAGGTGCTTCAGATTTATGCTGATACACACATACATACACACATACATCATACATACATACATACATACATACATACATGCATACATGCATGCATACATACATACATATGATATAAATAAAAATCATAATAAAGAAAGAAAAGATAAAGAAAAGAAAGAAAGAATAAAGGAAAGAAAAGATAAAGAAAAGAAAGAAGAAGATGTAATGTCTAAAATTCTGCAAACACAAGTTATATGGAGATGGTTGATCTGTCTTCATGCCTTTGATATCACAGTCTATGTTTCACGGGCATATAAACAGGTAGCAAGTACCACAGCCCTGTAGACCTTCAATGTTGTTGCTAGACTAATTCCTCGATGTTCCCATACAGCGGGCGCAGTCTACTGAAGGCAGAACGTGCCTTTGCTATTCTGCAGTCAACTTCTATATCAATGGACACGTCTAGAACAAGTAACCAGTAGCATTCAATAAGTTCTGGGCAGAGAAGAGTTTATTATTGCTACCTATAAACAAGAATCTAGTCAAGTAATGATCAAAGTTCAATTGGTGCTAGATGAAGGTGAGTGGAAGTCATGGGGGGGAGGGGCTGGACTTTGTGGCAACACAATGATTCTAAACTGATGAGACATTTCATTCCGTCTTCTAGCTCAGCCTGCTCTTCTACAGGCGGTGGTGCCTGAGTTTGTTCCTTGAATATTGATGGTTGTCACAAGTCATAGAAAATGTGTCCATAGATTAGCGTTCATTTCATCCCCGCAGCCACGGGTCTACATTTTATGATGGGTTTGGCTGAAACTAGCATTTACCTCCTTTATGACTGCAGTGCTCACTTAACGGCCACTACAAAAAGGCTCCCAAAATTGGATCAGTGACACACCTGATTGAACAACTGTCATTGCCTATGACCATAATGGGAAGTCTTCCTCATGGTTGCAACTCAAAGATTAACTCTACTGACTACTGACTCGCCTCTCTGACTCTTAAGTCAGTATGCAGGGCACAATCATAGGAGTTTATGTTGAAGGCCCTCGTGCAGTTACTGTATGAATGTATCAGCTGCTTGTTCTGCTAAAGGGCAGTCTTTTAGAAACATAGATTGTTGGCTGTTTTCTTTGGGGGGGGGAAATAGACATTAAGGCATGCTTCCTTTGATAGTGTCTGTTACAGGCTCTTGACTGTGAAAGCAGTCAAATCAGGCATAGAAAATTCTCCTCTGATGCAAAGCTACAGGATATTATTGTTCAACTAAAGATGTATTTTCTGGCACTTTGCAACTTTTAACGAAACGACTGAAGTATTTCTAAGCTTGTCAAATCAGTGGAAAGGGGCTTATTCAGCAAGAGTTGCACAAAAGTTTTTGTAAATTCAAATTAGCTCTATGTAACATTGGGGGACGCGGTGGCTCAGTGGCTAAGACGCTGAGCTTAGCGATCAGAAAAGGCGGCATTTCGGCAGTTCGAATCCCTAGCGCCGTGTAACGGAGTGAGCTCCCATTACTTGTCCCAGCTTCTGCCAACCTAGCAGTTCGAAAGCACGTAAAAATGCAAGTAGAAAAATAGGGACCACCTTTGGTGGGAAAGTAACAGCGTTCTGAGAGCCTTTGGTGTTTAATCATGCCGGCCACATCACCACAGAGATGACAGTGCTGGCTCTTTGGCTTTGAAATTGAGATGAGCACCACCCCCTAGAGTTGGGAACGACTAGCACATATGTGCAAAGGGAGCCTTTATCTTTTACCTTTAAGCTTGCCTGCTGTAATGGAAAAGACAACAATTGGATAGATGTTTAGGGCAATAATATGCAATCCTGTTCAATCTGAGAATGGACTGTATTCTGGGGATTGCATTTATAAAATTGGATACATTTGTAGCAAGGAATTGACAGGGTCTTGGATAAAAATAGAAATTAATGAATCAGCTTGATTGGATTGTGCACAAAAGCTAAATAAATTACATTTCTTTCTGACCGAATATTAAAAACTCCTGGCCTTGGGCATCCGATTTATGCTTCACTTTCTGATGAACATGTCTAGGAAGATACAAGGCTAAAGATAAAAAAAAAATTGCTTTGGAGCAGGTATGGGCACTCACACTGCATTATTGATTGGAGGTTGAATATCCAGTGGCATTGAATATTCTGCTTCTCAAGACCACAAGGAGACAGTAGGATGTAGATAGACTTTTAAGAATTATTTTTCATTCTGTCTGCTCTTTGTCTAACAGATTGCTTTAAGATATAGTACCTTTCTTCCCGGGGATCAACACACAAATGGTGCTGGATTCTACGCTTGATGGGATATACAGGTAGTCCTCAACTTATGACCACAATTGAGCCCAATTGAGCTATGTGAGAAATGTGAGAAAAGTCTGTTTAACTGTTGTAAGTTGAGGACTATCTGTAGTTAGCTTGTGCTAGATTTTGCTTCTTCCTGTAATAAGCAAATCTCCTTTTTGATGTAGTTAAAAAAGCCACTTCAATAAACCTTGAACGTAATGGTCTCAGGAAAGCTACCTGCAGACATAAAATTCTCCAAGCATCAATGCGGCATCTCTGTATAGCTTGCCTTGTAGCATTCTTTCCCTTCTTTTGTCCAAGGACAAGGGTCAGCAAACTGCGGCTCTGGAGCCACATGCGGCTCTTTGCTCCCTCTGCTGCAGGTCCGTCATTGGTCGGCATCACAATTTTGAGAGGAGCGTCCAGTGTGGTGGGGCGGAGAGAAGCACAGTGCGCCAGGAGAAGACTCTATGGCAAGGGGAAGATTTTCCACTTGTTTCCACAATTGATAAGGCTTTCAGTTATGACAGGTAGAGGAAAAAGTAGGCTGCGCTAGGAGACTCTATGGTAGGGGAACTGGACTTCCGGTCAGCTCCAGAATTGAACAGGGGGCTTCCGGTTAGGACCTTTGTGGCTCCCGGTGTTTTCTTTTCTGTGGGAAACGGATCCAAATGGCTCTCTGAGTGTTTACGTTTGCCGACCCCTGTCCAAGGAGAAGGAAATTGTATTCCCAAGATTTTGAGATAGACTGAAATAGGCACCATCAATCTCATGAATTAACCAGGAGCCCAACAACAGAGCAAACAGAAATGCCTTGAACCAGCAGCAGGAACCATGGTATTCATATCTCAGAAACGTCTTGTGCAATTCGACCCAAGGATTGGATTTGTTGTGGCCCGCCAGCAGAGCGGGCAGCAGAGTCGGGCAGTGGGGAGGTTGGGGAGGAGCACGGGCCAGTTCTGGAGGCTGGGGAAGGCTCGGACAAGGGCTCTGCTTCGGAGGCAGAGATGGGGCCAAGGCCGTCTGACAGTTATCAGTTGCCTTCGGAGGTAGACAGCAGTGAGGCAGAGGAACAGCTGGAGCCTGTTCCCAGTGTTCACATACACAGAGCTGCTAGAAGAAAAGAACCACTCAGAACTCAGGGTTGACTTGGGAGTAAAGCAGAGGTGGGTTCCTTCCAGTTTGCACCTATTCGGTAGAACCGGTTCGTCAAATCTACCGAACCGGTTAGAAGAGGTTCCACCAGTGGACCCGGAAAGCAGGCCACACCTACAGAAGAGGTTCCAAATTTTTTTGAAACCCACCACTGGTCCTTGGATATGATTATTCTGCACTATCATGCTCATATTTATAAAACTCAGTGCCTCTGTGAAAGGTAAGGATGACTACTGCGTTTGTGGTGCAATCAGAACATTGCGTGTGTTGAAGTTGTTTCGACGCAAACCAAAGATGCCTTTTAAAAGTTTACATCATATTCTTATGCATGCCAGTGCTGTGTGTGAGGTAATTTAAGGTGGTTCTGACAAGTGTTGTCGGCATCTTCATATCTGGTCACATGGATGGCAAGCCACTCCCTCAAAAGAGGCCACACCCACAGAGTAGGTTCGAACAATTTTTGAAACCCACCACTGGAGTAAAGCCACTGGTGGATGGTGAATGGACCTCCCATAGGAAATAAAAGAGGAGCGAAAGGGGAGTGGGCTTTTACAGGAAACAATTCATTCATTCGTTTCAGGAGTGTGAAGATCTGTCCATTTATCTCAGAGACTCTGTGCTCAGTCTTTCCTTACACAGGAAATATTTGGAAAATATTTACATGGCAGCTTTCCAAGATAGATAAGGTCTGTGGTCATAAATTCACCTTTGAAAGACTGTTTTTACCAGGCCTTTGCTGAATGTGAATGAGAGGAATTCACATTTGTTTAATAAAAGGGGTTTTGTCGGGACCAGGAATCGGCTTTGTGCTTTTTGGGGAAGCCTAGGTCAGAACAGGATTATGAAAACAGACACATATTATTGCACATCCAGTGCTGCTAGGTTGGGTTTTTTTAATTTTCTGGATACACGTTGTGATGAATTGCATGGTGTCCATATTGAACTTGAGAGGTATGATGTAGTGGTTTACCTTTGTCAGGCAAGCATTGTACATTGTGTTGTTCTTGGCACTCTAAAGACCACGACGTATTAGTTTGAGACTCTTTCCCATAATAGGAATTGTTCCATCATAGGTAAGTGATTTTCTAAGTCAAGTGATTTATGGACTTCAGGACCAGTGGGCAGCCGATCTGCGTTACTTGGAAGATGAAGTGGCCAGGGAGGAGTTTGCTAAAGTCTATGGAGTAGCCCTGCGAGATGGTTTTCAGAATGCATCTATTGTTACCTGGGTTTGATAGATGGGAGAGTTAGATTTATGCAGGCCACAGCTGTGGCTCACCAGAACTTTTGAAAATTATGCAATGTTTGAAGTTGATGGAGCACTTCTGGGAAAAAGGGAGAGGGGGAAGAAAAATGGTACCCTGAAATATCTATAGAGGTTCTCAGTCATCCAGGTCATGGTTGTCCCAAAGGTGCTTTTTCAAGAGGCAACTGGGTTTTCACTTGTCACCCAAGAAGCTCACCCAAGTCTGAGATAGACTCTGCAGTCCTTTCTACAAGGAGAACCCCACCCAGATATTTGTTGGGCAGAAAGTTAAATACTTCAACCATGTTTGTATCTTTGCAAACTAACAAAGACCCAAACAAGTATCTCCTTCAGGTCACATAATATGGTGCACACATGAAAACCTGCTAAGATGTGTAGATCTTATGCAGTACATTATTCTACATCTTCTGCTGCCAGGCCACTCCCTCCCTCCTGCCCGCTTGCTGCTTTCCCTGCTGGCTGCAAAGTTGACCAGGCAGGCCTGGGTTGAAGCCGGTGGAGAGGGGAGGATAGGCTAGCGTGAATGTTGCTTACCTATGTGTAGGCAGGAGGCGGCAGTTCTGTGGATCCACATGGCGAAGGTGAAGCAAGGTGAGCTTCGGAGCGGGCAGGGGCGTGGCCAGCCAGTGCAATAAAAATTGCTCTGCACATGCCCAGAAGCAAAACCCAAGATGGTGTCATCTATGGCATCGCTGGGAGAACTAGTTTGGGGGCATGGCAAGCCTGGGTCGCTGCTGGTTCCTCTGCCAAACCACTACTGGTTTGGCTGAACTGGTCTGAATGGTAGGAACCCACCTCTGGTTCTGCGGATGGAATGCACAGATTTGCAGTCAAGGAAACACACACACACACACCTAAATCAGTTCAGAAAGTTTGGAGGAGCCACAGGACGCAGCTGAACACAAGGTCTGTTGCACGCTTGATAGTATACTTTCTCAATATTGGATCCAAGTGTATAATGACGTGTATATTTGCAAGTGTATAATATCCAAGTGCATAAAGAAGAAAGGGATACTTTAAAAGAGAAACTGCATATTTGTCCGAGAGCAGAGACTGGTTATAACTGGGGTTTGAGTGGAGATTCTTCCATTCCAGGCCAGTTTTTCATCAACAGGGGCTCTAGCTCCCATCTCTCGTTTTATCCTCACAACAACCCTGTAAGGTAGGTTGAGTTGAGAGAATATGCTGGGTCCATCCAAGGACTTTCATGGCTGATTGGGGGGGGGGGGGGAGGGAGACATGAACCTGAAATTGCCAAATTCCAATTCAGCCCTTTAAGTGGGCTTGCCAGGGTGTGTTGTGGGAACTTTCCCATGTATTAAAAGGATTAAAGAACCGGAGGGGGTGGGGGAAGGCAAGACAATACAACGTGCTTTTTGTACAGCCGGAA